>NC_057754.1:11978514-12029514 GCF_004010195.1 Chiloscyllium plagiosum | reverse complement strand
GGAATTCTGTCCCCATATATCTCTTCCAAAGGGACAGGAGGTTGCCATTCAGCCCACACTAGTCTCTCACCATTTGAAGAGTTGCAAAACTGGAATATTGGAACATTTTACAAATGGAAGTATTGAACACATAGTGTGGCATAGTGGCTTAGTGATTAAGACTGCTGACCGACAGTGTTAGAGACCTGGCTGTGCAGAGCTTGCCTATTTTCCCGATGTCTGCGTGGATTTCTGCTGGATGTCCAAGTTACCTCCCACATTCGAAGGATGTGCAAGGTAACTGGACTGGCCATCCTAAGTTGCACATGGTGTTCATGGATGTGTAGGTTAGGCACGGGAAATGCATGGCAATATCGAGGGATGGGTCTGGGTGGATGCTCCTCAAAGGTTCAGTGTGAGTTTCTTGAGACAAATAGTCTGTTTCTGTAATATGGGGATTATCCGATTCTAATTGCTCCTGCAGCTGTACAAAGTCTTACTGAGAGGAGTCCTGGAGTACATTGTGTTTGTTGTGCTTCTGTATCTGAGAAGGGAGGGATTTCCATCATATTCAATTCAACGGCTGCTCATAACCCACAGGTTGCTGCGTTACCTCATGCCTCTGGCCTGTTTTTCAGTGTGCCAGTACTGGTACTGTTAGAAAGTTACGATATCCTTAATTTGTTTTTCTGGGGGTTGAGGGGAGGAGTGGGGGCGATGCGGGTGGTGTTGATGGTGGTAATTAGCCAGGTTCCATTGTGATTGAAATTTGAATGGTCCATTGGGGCTTTCTGTTTACCCAACTGATAATGCCTCCAACTTAAGACTTCAGTGTCTTTAAAAAAGGCATTTCTAAGGGGCGTGGTCAGCTCTCTCATTCTGCAGTTCATTTCAGAACTTCAGTCAGTTAAGTTTCAACAGGGAGTATTTCCTGAGGCCGAACTTGATGTGAAAAATAATCTCGCTGCCTCTTGCTTGTTACTCTGAAAGGGAGTGGTGATATTATCCCTCGGCCTCCCCTGACACTGGTGGAGTGGAGAATAACAATGATATCCCATCAATGCTATACATTCATCTAGAGGGCTGAGACTGCTCTAACCTCGGGGTCAACTTCAGGGCAGGCAGTCATGGTCTGGTGTCATGGCCTGCACTCCTGGTCCTGGGGTAAGGGGAAGTCATGCTGGTGACCCTCCCCACCCAGGAGCAACTCCATGTGAATGCCCACATTGAGGACTTGGGATGGGCAGTAATTACACCCCGCCTACCACGTACAGGCTCAATATCGGAGCTGTGCAGGGTAGTTCACACGGACTGAATGCCTCCAGGTCCATAATGGACTTTCAAGTTTGACAATGTTTACTAGGATGTTTGTTAATTACAGAATCTCTGGAGACTGGAGACTTGGTCTGGGAGTGTTGTGCAGTAAGAAGTAGGGGAATTAACGTGATTCTGACTGTGAGGACTTGAACACCAATTAATGTGGTGAATTATAGTGCGATTCACTCAGCCTCATAACGGGAATCTCTCCCTATGCTCAGATCAAATATCACTTTGCACAAAAATACAAGAGGATTAATCCAATACAAACAATCAGAAGAAATTGGATCAGATATATCCCATCTGGCACCTCAAGCCTGCTCCACCATTCAGTAAGATCAGGCCTGCTCTTTTCTTGGACTCAATTCCAGTTATCCACCCACTCACCATCATCTTTCTTTCTTGTGCTGTTCAAAAATCGATCTATTCTTGCCTTTAAACATTCAACGAGATCGCCTCAACTGCTTCACTGAGCAGAGAATTGCAAAGATGCATAAACCGTTGTATGAAGAAGTTCCTCCTCAAATCAGTCCTAATTCTGCTCCTCTTTTATTTCAGGCAAGGCCCCAGCTTTTCTTTTATCCGCCAGTGGACACAACCTCCCTGCTTCTATCTTGTCTATTCCCTTCTGCAACGATACAGATTAAACCCTTCTGCTAATTTAAAGCAGACCCACGAAAATGCTATCATCACCTCGTACTCTGCTGTAGCATATGTGACAGAGAACTACCCAAATTCCACTATATAACGTTAAAAAACACTTTATCGTTTAATTCCAAACGAGAACATTAAACAACAACAACTGGCCACTCTGTTAGCCTCCTTCGTCTGAAAGAGTTACCTACCACCCACTCTATAACAATATACAACGACTGATCCAACGACGTGTCAATTAAATTTACAATACAATCAATTTTCAAAACCACCAAACTATCGAGTTCCTCTGTATCGTCCTGGGTATGTCTTCAGTCTTCTGCTGCACAGATTGCCTCTGTGAGAAGATAATTTTTCGGGAGAAGGTCGGTGGGCAGCCTATCGATCACAGCAGGTGACCCTTGTCTCTCTGGCTAACTGTTCAAAATACTTGATGTTTACAGCCAAAAATATCAGACCGTCTCATTGGTTTGATACTGTTAAAACAGTAAAATTCAATTTAGAATGTTTTAGTAACTCGTGGCATATTTAAACTGATTGTCAAAATTGGAATTGTTGTGGAACGTAGCAATACAGGTCAACTATTTGTTTCACAGTCAAATCTTACGTTTTTCGAGTTTTTAGCACACTATGTGCCTTCTAGTTGCTTGCCAGCTTTCACTCTCTCTTAAAGGTGCAATACACGCTGATACCTTCAGAACCGTTCCCCTTTAAGGAAAACAAAAATGAAACATCATAATGATAAGATGGTTTCATTCTGTTTCTATTTCTAAGCAATGTTGCCGTGACATACATAGGACATTTATCTAAATTCATGTTAACTCTGCCCACATACATTTCTATTCATCTCCTCCAAACTTTATCAGTCAAATCAGTGATAACACATCTGATATTCCATTCTTACGATCCGCAACATTTATGACTTGTAAATTTAAAATCTGCGACATAAGACTCCAGTGAAATAGTCTCAGTTTTTCGACTTTAAGTAGTGCTAAGAAGGTAAGAGGTTTGTGATTCGCCACATTGTTCATGACGTTTAAATAAACGTGTTGTAAGGCCAATACAAAACACAATAACTTTCTATCGTAGAGTATTTTCTTTAGTGAGTATTGAGTTTCTTTGAAAAGTAACCAACTGACAATTCAATTCAATCATCATCTTCCTGCAGCAGTACAGATTCAATCGCTATGTTATAAGTGAGTTTCAAGGGTTTCAAAAAGTTTGGCGTAGGTAGAACTGGTGGAGTGGCTAATACTGCTTTTAAATTGTCAAATGCCTCCTGGCATTGTTTTTTCCATCGAAATTCAATGTTCTTCGCTCGCAAATATGTTAATGGTGCCACGATGCTGCTGAAGTTTGGAACAAACGTCTGAGAGAATCTGTTTAGTTGCAAAAATCGAAGAAACTTTCTTCGAGGTTGATCGTGGAAATTCCTTGATGGTCTTCATCTTTGCATTCCTTGGGATCAACCTTCCATGACCGATGTTATGTCAAAAAATGTCACGTCCGCTTTCGCGAATTCTGTTTTCTGTAAGTTTATTACCGGTTTTGCTTCTCTTAATCGTTGAAAGAGACATGCCAACTGTATCATGTGATCTTTCCAGAACTCAATCAAGATCATTTAATCCCCGTCCAGGTAGACTGCACACTGTGTTCACCCAGTTGGACTGTGGCGGGTGCGTTCTTCATTTCAAAGGACATCACTTTGAATTGATATAACCCATTTGGGTTTAGAAACGCAGGAACCTCTTTCGCTTCCTCCAATAAAGGTACCTGCCAATAACCACGGACTAAGTCCAATTGTGTGATGGACCTGGCTTGTCCAACATTCTCGATGCAGTCCACTAATTTCAGGATTGAGTCTGAGTCCAATTTCTTTTCAGAGTTGACCTTCCGATAGTCCATGCAAAATTGTTGAGTCCGTCAGGTTCGGGAACTGAGAGGATTAGCGAACCCCACTCGCTCTGAATCATTTTAATTATATCTTCGTTGAGCATTGCCACTATTGCCTTCTGTACCTGTGTGGCTTTGGAAGGATTAAGCCTCCAAGGGCTTTGTTTTATCGGAACAGCATTGCCTACATATATCCTATGCACAATAGCATTAGTCCTCACCAAAGTATTACTGCACATGTCCTCATAATTCTGTAATAAACATGTTTTGTGTGCAGGATGATTTCCTGACTCAGTATGTAGACAAGCCAACAAGTGTCCAAGCCACATTGGATTTGATCCTGATTAATGAACCTGGCCAGGTGTTAGATTTGGAGGTAGGTGAACACTTTGATGATACTGACCACAATTCGGTTATGTTTCCTTTAGCGATGGAAAGAGAAAGATAAATAACGTAGGGCAAGTGTTATTGCTGGAGGAAAGTCAATTGTGATGCGATTAGGCAAGATTTAGAATTCAGAGGATGTGGTAGTAAACTACAGGGGATGGGCACAATTGAGATGTGGAGCTTACTCAAGGAACACCTCTTGCATGCCCTTGGTAAGTATGTTCAAGTCAGGTAAGGAGGAAGTGGTTGAACGAGAGATCCGTGGTTTACTAAAGAAGTTGCCTGTATTGTCAAGAGGAAGAAGGTGAGTTGAGACAACCCTGGTAATTGTGGACCAGCGAGCCTTATTTCGGTTTTGGGTAAAGTGATGGAAAAAGTTATGAGAGATAAGATTCATAATCATCTAGAGAGAAAAATATGATGAGGGATTGTCAACACGGTTTTGTGAAGGATAGGACGTTCTTCCCAAAAAAGTATTGAGTTCTTTGAGATGGTGACCAAACAGGTCGATGAGGGTAAATGGGTGATGCGGTGTATATGGATTACAGCAAAGCGTTTGATACATTTCCCCATGGTAAGCGATTGTACAAAATGCAGAGGCATAGTATTGAGAATGAATTAACCGTTTTATCAGAGGTTTGCTGGCTGAAAGAAGACAGATGTTGGTGATTGATGGGAGACGTTTTTCGTGGAATTTAGTTATCAGTTATCAGTGGTGTGTCGCAAGGATCTGTTTTGGATCCAGTGCTGTTTCTCATTTTTATAAATGACTTAGGGGCGTGGAAGGATTGGTTAGTAGATTTGCGGATGACACTCAGGTCAGTGGAGTTGTGGATACTGCTGAAGCATGTGGCAGGTTACAAAGGGACATAAATAAGCTGCAGAGCTGTGCTGAGAGGTGCCAATTGAGTTTAATGCAGAAAAGTGTGAGGTGTTTCACTTTGGAAGGAACAACAGGAATAAAGGTTATTGGGTTAATGGTAAGATTCATAGTGTAGATGAGCAGCGACATCTCGGCGTCCATATACATAGATCCCTGAAAGTTGCCATCCAGTTTGATAGGGATATTAAGAATGCACACAGTGTGTTAGCTTTTATTGGTCGAGGGATTGTGTTTAAGAGCCAGGAGATCATGCTGCAGCTGTACAAAACACTGGTGCGGACTCACTTGGATCTTTGCATACAGTTCTCATCCCCACATCACAGGAAGGATGTGGAAGCTTTGGAGAGGGTTCAGCGGAGATTCGCTAGGATGTTGATTGTTATGGAGCGTAGATCTAATGTGGAAGGACTGAGAGACTTGAAGTTGTTTTCGTTAGAAAGAAGCTTCAGTGGTGACCTAACTGAGAGACACCAGATAATCAGAGAATTACATAGGTTGGACAGTGAGAGCCTTTTTCCTCGATGGGATGGCTAGCATGAAAGGACAGAGCTTTATATTGAGTGGTGATAGATATAGGACAAATGTCAGAGGTAATTTTTATTACTCAGAGAGTTTTAGGGCCGTGGAATGCACTACCTGCGACAGTATTAGACTCCCCAAATTTAGAGGACATTCAAATTTCATTGGATAAACATATGGATGAAAATGGAATAGTGTAGGATAGATGGGCTTCAGACTGGTTCCAAAGGTCGGTGCCACATCCAGGGCCGAAGGGCATGGACTGCGCTGTAATGTTCTAAATCTTTCAACTACGATCCTTGCTCCTGAGGTTGATAGTTCACAAGCGTATCCCACTTCTCAAAGACTTCTTTATTGTTTAACCTATTTGAGGCACATAAAATTCCTCTCATCTGGATTTGATTCCTCACACCGTGGGGGAGTAACTAACATCTGATTTAAAAGTTCCATATCCCTTTAATGTAAGGTTTCAACATATTCACATGCCATACCGGATACAATTCTTTTTAACTAACTGGCATCTTTGCCAGACAGATCACCTGACATAACCGTTCCTCGATTTTATTGGAGACACTAACTATGGCTTTGAAGGGATCACCTATCACTGATGACAATACCAATAAGTCATCCCCACGCAAAAACGTTCGAATCTCAGAATGTTTACCTGTCACCTGCTTCATTCTATGCTGTGTCCTCTTTGGGTGCTGCTGAGCTAACTCTCCTACTTGGTTTAATCTTTCCCTCACCTTCAATCCATAATCCAAGTGTGAGATCTCCGACTTTGGTCCTGCCAATTTCTCTTTAATGAATTTTAATGGCCTCTTTCTTCACATCTGAATATTAATTCAAAGGGAGTATGCTGAGTAGATTAGTTTCAGGCATTTCTCATGACAAATAATATGAATAGGATACCTTTATGCCAATCATTTTTGTAATCCTGAAAGTATTTTCCCAACAAGAACTTCAAGGTCTGATGCCACCTTTCAAAAGAAGGCTGGGATTCAGGATGGTACACACTTGATTTACAGTGCTGTCTACCTAAGCTATCCATGCCTTCCTTACACAGCATAGCAGTTAAGCTGGATCCTTGGTATGACGGTATCACTCTGGGTAGCACATACCGCGTGAAGGAAGCTACTAACTCCTCTAACACACTTTTTGCCTTAATGCTTTGTAATGGAATTTCCTACAGAATTCTGGTAGAAACATCCATTATGGTTAGCAAGTACTAGTTCACATATTTTTTGTTCTCGTCAGTTGCCCTATAATTTCAATAACCCTCATGAATGGTTCTTCAAATGCAGGATTTGTCATCAAATGTGCTGGCTTTGTTACTGCAGCATGTGGCATATATGACACGTACATCAAAACTAAACCACATCATTGTGCATTCCAGGCCAATAGAAATGTATTTTTTTTTTATAATTTGTCCTTAATTTTTTACACACCTAGGTGACCTCTGTCAGATTGTTTCTGTACAACCTGCAACACTTCCTCCCTGTATGCCACCAGCAACACAATCTAATACACTTCAGCCCATTTCTCCGATGCACCAAACCGTCATGGTCTCCATTTCCGTCTTAGGATTTTAACTTTCAAATAATAACTCTCAGGAATATTCTGTGCCTCCATTCTGTTTACGCATCAACATATGCATGTTTTATTGTCTTGATCTTTCTGTAGCAATTCTCTTCGCCATTCAGGGTTAAACACTTCTGTCTGACCCTCTTCTCCTCAGTTTTTTCCTGCAACATTATGTCAAAGACAATGTCCACTGACTGAACGTCAACTCCTTTATGTTTGTCTTTAGTTTTTGCGTCGTACTGTGACTTATGATGGTGGGATCTTATTCCTACATAGTCTCGAAAAATAACAGGAGATTTTTTGTCAAATTCAGTTCCCTGATCTTCCTTGGCCTTCTCCACAACAAGAGGTGTTACTCTCACTGTGGAACCTGCTATATCGCTCCCAAGAACAAACCGAATTCCTGAAACTGACACTCTGCCAATCAATGCCACCGTTACATCTCCAGTCGTGAATTGGCAATCGATCCTGATCTTACATAGAGGAACGCTAAATGTCCGTCCATCTGTTGCACAAATTACCACCCTCTATGGTACGAGGTCAGGAAAATGCAAATGCGTTCTCAAACTTAATATTAGAGACTGATTATATCCTGTAATTCTCAAAATTCTAACTATTATCCTTTTCCCCCTGTTCGTTCTGAGTAAACTTTACCTACAGAGACAAATCCTTTAGAGAGATTAGGCATTAACTCCATACCAAGGCCCTGCCTATGATCTGTCCTCTTGCGCAGCTCCTCGAAATTTGTTGGGGTTTCCTTTACGACTTTCACTGATGCCACTGGCTTAGCTTCTTTTCCCACATCTTTTCCCACAGATAAGTTATTTTCTGATCGGTGCTGGAACATTGCGTGTTCTGCTTTACCACAGTGGAAATACCTGAGACCTTCCACCACATTATCTGCCTTTTGGGCTTCCTTATTAATCTGTGGTAAACATTTACCAGTGCTCTCTGTTGTTTACTTCGTCGTGTCGAATCCCCTTTATCTCAACTTCTATCCATCCGAGGACGAAATTCTTGTGAAAGCTGAACCTTGTCTTGTGCATCAACGAGTATTCATCCACCATCGTTGCTGCTCTTCTCACTTTCTGAACTTGCTGTTCATTCACGTTAATTCGAAACATCTCTGGAAGTGAGTTTTAAGCTCTTCCAGCAGAATAATCTCTCTCGGAGCCTTTTAGGTCTTACCTATTGTTAAGATGCCCACTTATCAATAGGATGGTGTTTAGTTCTTTCGAACTGAACAGAAGTCTGACCTTGTTCCTTCCTTCTGTCTACGAAATGCTGTCTATACGCTTCTATTACCAGTTCATAAGCACTTCAAATAGCCTGTTTGACCTCTTCACCATCTTTTCACACCTCATCTAACAGCACTACAAACACCTCACGAGCATTGCCTGCCAGTTTAGGGTAAACTACCATTACCCACAAGTCCTCTGCCAATTTCTCATGTGATAAAAGAAGGCCTCAACATCTTTCCCAACAAAATATGACAGTCTTATTAGCATCTTTGCTTGCATCACTATCTTTTCTGTTCATCTCCATCATGTTAATTTGACTTCCTTGATTAAGTTGCAATTTCTGAAGTTCAAATTCCCTCACCACTTCTCCTTTCTTTTCTCACTTTCTCTCTCCCTTCCTTCAATCTCCCTTCCTTCGCTCTCCCTTTCTCTTTGCTCAGCTAAGAACCTTCTCGCACTTTCTTTTCCGCTCTATCTTTCTTTTCACACTCTTTATTTACAGATTATTTACAGTGTGGAAACAGGACCTTTGGCCCAACAAGTCCACACTGACCCTCCGAAGAGCAACCCATCTAGACCCATTCCCCTACAGTTACCCCTGCAACTAACACTCCGGGCAATTTAGCATTGCCAATTCACCTAACCTGCACATTTTTGGACAGTGGGAGGAAACCGGAGCACACGGAAGAAACCCACGCAGACACGGGGAGAATGTGTAAACGCCACACAGTCAGTCGCCTGAGGCGGGAATTGAACCCGGATCTGTGGCGCTGTAAGACATCAGTGCCAACCATTGTGCCACCGTCCCACCCTTTCTTTTCCCCCTTTCTTTTTCTCTCCCATTTTGTTTAGCTTCAAATTTCATTTTCCTCCGCTCCAACGTAGGTTTTTCTAACTAAATTTTCTAACTCTTGTCTGTTTCTCTGACACAAATAAGTTTTTGAGTAACTCCCTTACAATTTCAGCTTTCCTTTTCTCCCTGGTTAAACCCAAATCTAACCGCTTCACAATTTCTGAGAGTAGGGTATTTTCTCTTCTTTCTAAACTTTCTTCACAAATTTGGGAATCATCTTCACACCCGAGAACCTCTTCAGAAATATTAAGAGCCATTTTCACACTTTTATTTTAATTAACTACTAGCAACTGAAATTAAAGAAATTGTTTCACCTACGTTTTACTTAATGATCTGGGACACTAATCAGCAAGTGTTTAAATCTGCTGGGATCTTTCGCACGTTAAATCCATTCAGATCTGTTTAAATATCAGACTGGATATGACTAAACCTGTCTAAATCAACGACTCGAGTACACATACTGGGTAAACACTTATGTTGACTTAAATTAGACCCACATAAAAGCTCACCTCGTCTCGAAAACTGTTAAATTTTGAGTGTAGAGAACTACCATTTAAAGCAAAAACAAACCCTTAATTCTTCAACTCCAAAAGAGCGTATTAAACAACTATCTACACTCTAAGCCTACTTTGCCTTAACGATTTTTCCAACTCCCACTCTATAGCATTATTTGATAATGCCCCGTTGAAATTTAAAAAAAGTAAATCAAATTTCAGAACCAGCGAGCTGTGTCGATTCTCCTCTGTATCTTCCTTGCTTCGCCTTCTGTCTTTCGCTGCACAGAGTTTTCATACTGAAAGTACCTTTTATAGAGAGGGTCTGCGGTCATCGATAGCAGTATGTTTTATTTGTCTCTTTGGTTAACTATTCATAATGTCCTATTTTTATACCCAAACCATCGAGGGTTGAATTTCGTCAAAACAGTAAAAGTCAAATTCGCCCAGGTTTTAGTATCTTGTGGCATAATTTAAACTGATTAGCTAAATTACAATTGCTGTGGAACACAGCAACGCCGCCGAGCTATTTGTCTCCCACCAGGCTCAGCTTTTACCCTCTCTTAAGAGTACACTAGACACCTACATATATTTGTATTTTTCTACATGACATTCCCCCGTTCCCCCGTCCCCATTCTTCCTAATTTCAGTAAGCATAGTGTCAGTCTACACAATTTCTTCTCATTCGACAAATGCCTCAAATTCTGAATCAACCTAGTGAGCGTCATCTGCACCCACTCCAGCGCCAGTACATTACATTTCAAGTAAGGAGATCAAAACTTTACGCAGTACTCCAGGCCTGGGCTCAGGTGCAATGTTACGTCTCTATTTGTAAACTCCATTCCTTTAGCAATGAACGATATCACTTGTCTTCTTGCTCATCTGCTGCGCAAGCAAATCAACTTTTTGTTTTCCTTCCCGGGTTCTGGAATCAATGTTGGGGAATTCCAGGGTAACTACTTTACTGACTGTATTACACAGTGGCTCCACCACTGTGGGTCTGTCCTGCTGGTGGGAAACATTATTCATTAGGTCTGATTCTGTGAGTATGACGATGTCAGACTGTTTCTTGATCTGTTAAATTAAGAAATAAAAGTGACAATTGAGTCGATTATAATAGCTTAAAAAGCTGAATAGAAGAAACTTTATCGGAAAGGGGTTTGTTTTTGTCAAGAAAGATTGGAGAACTTAGTGAAGGAAATCGAAATAGATATGATTCTATGACATTAGACAGACACGGCGAGATGGGGACTGAATGTCCAGAACATTTTATATTTGGAAGTGATATACAAAACTGAGAAGGAGGTGGAACAGATATCTGAATAAGAGATGGTATCTGCATGATTGTAAAAAAGGATCTGATTATCAAATGACCAATTTAGTCCACAGATAGTTTATATTTGAGGACTAAGTGTAATGTGTCAACGTTGGTGGACGATGCTAAAATGATTGGTATAGCAAAGTATGCAGAGGACACTGAAAGACTCCAAAGGATACAGATAGGCAATCCATCAACTACTACCCTCTGTCTTCTTCCATCCAGCCAATTCCTAATCCAAACCTCCAACTCACCCTCAATGCCATATCTCCGTATTTTCTGCAGTAGCCTACCATGGGGAACCTTATCAAACGCCTTACTAAAATCCATATATACCACATCTACCGCTTTCCCCTCATCAACCTCCTTCGTCACCTTTTCAAAGAATTCAATAAGGTTTGTGAGGCACGACCTGCCCTTCACAAAACCAAATGTTCTGGCAGTTTGGATAATCAGCCCAGTGTAGTCTGCAGACTTGGTGCGGTCTGGAACCTTGACCTGGTGCAGTCTGGAGACTCGGCCAGGTGTGATCCGGAGACTGGGCCTGGTTCAGTCTGCACACTGTGCCCGGGTTGGTGTGGAGTTTGGGCTCGGTGCGGTCTAGAGAATCGGTCCTAGTGTAGACTGGAGTGAAGTGACTCTAATTCGAGTCCGTTCTTTGTTTATTTTTATTCCTCTGCTAGACTTTCAATCATTATTCTTTCATTTTTGTCACAAATGCTGAAGAAACTGAACCTAGGTACCCCGTACAAAAGATAGCGTCATAAGCAACAATATTGTAAATTTTTCACTGCACACTTTAGAGTGTACGTGACAATAAAGTTATTTCAATTCAATTGTAGGGGTAGTCAACACGGTTTTGTGAAGGGTAGGTCGTGCCTCACAAACCTTATTGAGTTCTTTGAGAAGGTGACCAAACAGGTGGCATAAGTTGTTGATGTTGTGTATATGGATTTCAGTAAAATGCTTGATAAGTTTAATTGGGGATGTTTATCTTGAAGTTGTGTTACCGGTTGTGGAACGCAATGATTTGTCTTGTGGCCACTGTTGTTTGTCATTTTTGTAAATGACTTTGATGAGGGTGTAGAAGGATAGGCTAGTAAACTTGCCGATGACGCCAAGATCGTTGGAGTTGTGGACAGTGCCAAAGGATGATGCAGGTTGCTGAGGGACACAGATAAGGTGCAGAGCTGATCTGTGTGGTGGCAAATGGTGTTTAATGCGGAAAAATGTGAGGTGATTCACTTTGGAAGGAGCAACAGGAATGCAGAATACAGGGCTAATGATAAGATTCTTGGTAGTATGGATGAGCAGAGAGATTTCAGTGTCCAGGTGCATAGATCCCTGAAAGTTGCCACCCAGGATGATAGGGTTGTTACGAAGGCATATGTTGTATTGGCTTTTACTGGTAGAGGAATTGAGTTTCGTAGCCATGAGGTCATGTTGCAGCTGTACAAAACTCTGGTGTGGCCGCACTTGGAGTGTTGTGTACTGTTCCGGTCGCTGCATTCTATGAAACAAATGGAAGCATTGGGAAGGGTGCAGAGCAGATTAACCGGATGTTTCCTAGTGTGGACAGAAGGTCTTATCAGGAAAGGCTGAGGGCCTTGCAGCTGTTTTCATTAGTGAGAACAAAGTCGAGAGGTGACTTAATTAAGATAAACAAAATGATCAGAGGATTAGATAGGGTGAGAAACTGTTTCCTCTGTTGATGATGGCCAGCATAAAGGGGCATTGCTTTAAATTGAGGGGTTATAGAAATAGAAAAGATGTCAGAGTTAGTATATTTTTAATCAGAGAGCAGTAAGGGCGTGGAACACCCTGCCTATAACAGTGCTAGACTCACCAACTTTAAGGTCACAGATAAACATGGGAATCCTAATGGAATAGTATAGATTAGATAGGCTTCAGATTGGTTTCACAGATCTGTGCAACATCAAGGCCCGACTGGCCTAGACTGTGCTGTAATTTTCTATGTTCTAATGTGAGGTGTTATATTTAGCAAGACAAACCAGGCAGAATTTACATGGTTAACCGGAGGGCTCTGCCGAACAGGGAGACCCGGGTGCAGGTGCATTTATACTTGAAAATTGTATTGCAGTTAGACAGGGCAGTGAAGAAGGCTTGCCTTCATCGGTCAGAGCATTGAGTGTAGGAGTAGGGACATCGTATTGCAGCAGTACAAGACAATGTTAAATAGACATTTGGAATAATGAGTAAAATTCTTGTCGCCCTGCTTACGGAAGATTGATATAAACTGCAAAGAGTGAGAGACTGGAGGTTTGTGGAAATAAAGGTAGGCTGGATAACCTTGCATTTTTTGCCCTTTTACGCAGGAAACTGAGCGGTAACCTTATCGCGATTTATGAAATCATGAGGGGCATGGATGTGATAGATTGCTAAGGGCTTTTCTCCAGGTGGAGGAGTCCACAACTAGAACAGACAGTTTTAAGGTGAGAGCAGAAAGATTGAAAAGGGATATAAGTGGAATTTCTTTTATGGAGAGTGTGGTGCATAAATGGAACAAGCTGTCAAAAGAAGTGGTCGGGACGAGTACATTTACATCATTTAAAAGACATTTGGTCAAGTACATCGACAGGACGAGTGTCAAATTCAAGCACATGGGAATAGTTCTGTTTAAGAAAACTATGTCAGATGGGCCAAATGGTCTATTTCCACACTGTATAACTCTAAGACTCGATGACTCTCACTCATCTTGCCTGGCAAATTGGACCTCGAATAATTTCCAAGTCAAAAATCCTCTTTAAATACTTTTATTAATCTAGTTCTCCAAGCAGTCTTGAATACAGAATTCCTGATATTCATGGGGTGCTGTCGACCACAACAGCAACAGAAGTAGAATTACATTTCAGAACATAGAACATAGAAAAGTACAGCAGAGAACAAGCCCTTTGGCCCACGATGTTGTGCCGAGGATTATTCCTAATTTAAATAATATTACCTAAACTACGCACCCCTCAATTCAATGTTGTCCATGATCATGTACAGCAGTCGCTTAAGTGCCCCTAATGACCCACTGGCAACGCATTACATGCATTCACAACTCTCTGCGTAAAGAACATACTTCTGACGCCTCCAGTATATCTTCCACCAACTGTCTTAAAACTATGACCCTTCGTGCCAGTCAATCCTTCCTTGGGGAAAACTCCCTGGCTATTGACTCTATCTATGCCTCATATTACCTTGCACATCTCGATCAGGTCAGCTCTCTTCCTCCTTCTCTCCAGAGAGAAAATTCTGAGCTTAGTCAACCTCTCTTCCTAATACAAATCCTCAGTCCAGGCAGCATCCTGGTAAACCTTAATTGCAACCTCACCAAAGCCTCTGTATGTTTTCTATAATAGGGCGAACAGAACTGGACACAATATTCCAAGTGTGGTCTCACCAGGATCTTGTAGATGTGCAGCAAAGCCTCACTGCTCTTAAACAATCCCGCTGTTAATGAAAGCCAAAACACCACATGCTTTCTTAACAACCCTATCCACTTGATTGGTAACTTTGAGGGATCTATACACGTGAACACCCATATCCCTCTGTTCCTCCACAGCGACAAGAATCCATTCTTTTGTCATATATTCAGCATTTGAGTTCGACCTTCCAAAATGCATCTCTTCGCATTAATCCAGATTGAACTCCATCTGCCATTTCTTAGCCCAGCTCTCCATCCTGTCTATGTCACGCTACAGCCTGCAATACCCCTTAATGCTATTAACGGTTTCTCCAAACTTTGTGTCATCAGCAAATTTACTAACCCACCCCTGAACCTTCTCAAAGTCATTTACAAAAACTACAAAACCAGAGGCCCAAGAACAGAGCCCTGTGAGACACCACTCACCACTAATCTCTAGGCAGAACACTTCCCACCTACAACCACTCTCTGCCTTCTATCAGCCGACCAATTCTGAATCCAGACAGCCAAACCCATGACAGCATTAATGTGCCTACCATTAGGAACCTGAAACAATGCCTTGCTGACGTCCATATGCACCACATCCACTGCTCGACCTTCATTGACCTGTCTCGTCATGTCCTCAAAGAACTCAATAAGATTGGTGAAGCATGACCGGACCCTCACAAAGCCATGCTGACTGCCTCTAATCATGCTATGCGTTTCCAAATAATCATAAATGACATTCCTCAGAATTTTTTCCAAAACCTTACTGACCACCATCTTAAGACTGACTGGTCTGTAATTGCCAGGTATTTCCCTATTCCCATTATTGAAAAGAGCAACAACATTGGCCTCTGTCCAAACGTCTGGTATGACTACCGTGGAGAGCGAGGAAGCAAAGATCTTCGCCAGCTGCTTTACAACCTCCATTCTTGCTTCCCAGAGCAAACTAGGATAAATCTGGTCTGGCTCTGAGGACTCAACAATGTTAATGTTTGCCAAAATGTCCAGCACATCAACTTCACCAATCATGATCTGTTCAAGCCTGTTTCCTAGCTCCTCAAATTTCTCATTCACAACAAGGTCTCTTTCCTTAGTGAAAACCGAGGCAGAAAACTCATTTAGGTCTTTCCTTATCTGCTCAGACTCCACACTCAAGTTGCTAACGCTATCACCGACCGGCCCTATCATCTCCCTGATCATTCTCTTATTCCTCCCGTACGAGTAAAATGCCTTTGGGTTCTCCCTAATTCTTCCTGCCAAGCCTTTTTCTGAGCTCCTTTCTAGTAAGCCTGTAATCCTCTAAAGATGCGCTAAATCTTTGATTCTTCCACCTTACGTAAGCTGCATTCTTCCTTTTGACGAGAAGCTCCTTTGTTCTCGTCATTCAAGGCTCCTTAATTTTACCCCTTCTTGCCAGGAACGAATTTGTGCACTCTCGGAACAACTGCTCCTTAATAAGTCTCCACATGTCTGCTGTGCCCTTAAGATGGAACAGTTGCTTCCAATCTGTACTTCCCAATTCCTGCCTTATAGCGTAATAATTTCCTTTTCCCCAATTAACTATATTCCCTTGGTAAATACTCCTCTCCCTCTCCCAGGCCATGTTAAATGTTAGGCAGTTGTGGTCACTGTCAGCAAAGTGTTCACCCACTGCAAGATCTGACACCTGTCCTGGTTCATTGCCAAGCACCAAATCCAAAATGGCCTCTCCCCCCGTCGGCCTATCTGCACACTGAGTAAGGAAACCCTCCTGAACACATCTAACAAAAACTGCTCTATCTAAACCATCTGCACTAATGAGGTTCCAGTCAATATTGGGAAAGTTGAAGTCACCCATAATAACAACCCTGTGACATCTGCATTTTTCTAACATTTGCCGGCCTATCAGTTCTTCAATCTCTCTATTGCTCTTACGGGGTCTATAGAAAACCCCCTAATAAGGCTCCCTTGCTTTTCCTGTCTTCTGCCCACAGTGATTCAGAAGACAAACCTTCCTCAACAAGCTTTGTTTTTGCAGCTGTGATGTACACGGATTTATAATGCTACATCACCTCCTTTTTTCCAACCTCCTTGTTATTTTTAAACGTTCTAAAACCTGGAACATCTAGCAACCTTTCCTGCCCCTGTGAAACCCACGTCTCCATTATGGCCACATCATCATATTCCCAAGTACTGTTGCATCGCTCTTATTTCTGACACTCCTTGCGTTAAAGCAGACACACTTTAACAGATCTCCTTGGTTTTTCACGTGAAAAACCTTTCCGATAGATTCACTACATCTACAAATATCTCCTCTCAGATATGAAGTTCTGGTTCCCACCCCCTTGCCAAATTAGTTTAAACCCTCCAAAACCACACGAACAAATCTCCCGCCTAGGACATTTGTGCCCCTCCATTTCATGTGCAAACCGTCCTTCATGTACAGGTCCCACCTTCCCCAGAAGGCATCTCAATCGTCTAAGTATCAGAAGCCTTCCCTCCAGCACCAGCCTCGGAGCCATGCATTAAGCTGACTCTGCCTCACCTTAATGTCTCGTGGCACCGGCATCAAACCTGCGATCACTACTTTACTCATAGTGCTTGTCAGCTTCCAACCTAGCTCTCTGTAGTCACACTTCAGATCCTCAATCACTTTCCTGGCTGTATCACTGGTGCCAAATGTACCAAGATTTCTAGCTACTCACCTTCCCCCTTCAGAATCGTGTAAACCCAATTGGCGACATCCCGTATCCTGGCACTGGGGAGACAACATATCTTTAGGGAGTTTCATTCGTGACCACAAAATCTCCTGTCAATCCGTCTAACTATTGAGTCCCCTTGCACCAGCGCTTTACTATTCTTCCGAGCCTCAGTGCCAGGCTCAGTGCCAGAGGCCTGACCACTATGCAGTTCCCCTGGTAGGCCATCCCCATTAGCAGTATCCAAAACGGCATACTTATTGCCGAGGGGTACGGCCACAGGGGATCCCTGGTCTATCTACGATTCTCTTTTCCTTCCCTGACTGTAACCCAACTGTCCTTATCCTGTGTCTGAGGAGTGACCACCTCCCTATACATCGTTTCAATTTCTCTCTCAGCCTCTCGCAGTTCATCCAGCTCAAGCTACAGTACCCTAACTCATTTTTCGAGGAGCTGGAATTGTGTGCACTTCCTGCAGATGTGGTCGGCAGAAACATGTATCATGTCCCTCACCTGCTACACCTCACTCACATTTTACCATAATCGGTAAGTTTTTTCCCCTTAGTCAACCATTATGATCAAACTGATCTATGGTTCCGTGAGGAGTGTGAATGAGCATGCCTGCTTCAAAACAATCTCTACCTAAAACTGATGACAATCTGTTAAAGCTCTAACACTTGACTGCTTGAATTTCAAACAGCAGAAGTAATATCTGAGAGAAAGTGCAAAATGATTTCAACACCAACAGATCAGATGTAAGCTTTCCAGTCTTGCCTCATCCAGTCATAAATGTTGATGGACTATTGAAAATATCACGAGAGGATAGGGCTCCACAAGTGAATGGAACAGCCCTGCACACCAGTATAGATAAGGACGTATGTAGTATTCACTTCACCCTCATCCAGAAGTGCTGAGTTGATGACCCACATCATCCTCGTTATGATGCCCACAATATCGCAGATGCTCACTTTCAACCAATTCGATTCCCTGCACGTGACCTGAAGAAACAGCTGAACACATTAGATACAACAAAGCCAATGGACACTGACTCCACTCGTGCAGTAGGATTGAAGATGTGTCGTGCACAACAAGCCATACTTCTTGGGAAGCTTTTACATTCCAGCTCCAACTCTGACATCGACCTGGCAATGTGGAAAATTACACATTGTTGTCCCGTCCCCTAAGGGAAGAATAAATACAATCTAACCAATTACTACCCCTTAGTCCCAACACGATAGTCAAATTGGTAGGAGTTCTTTTTGACAGAGCTGTCAGGCAATACAGATATAAGCAAGCTCAGTGTGGTTTCCGAAAGGTCCCCATGTGTGGATGGTGCTATTGTAGAAATGCATCAGTAAGGACAATACTCTGGCATCTGGTGGAAGTTTAAAACAATTAACAAAATGTCGAGATCTATAATCTGGTATCAGTAACAGTGACCTTGAAGTCAATTAGGCGAAAGTGGGTACTGCAGGTGCTAGAAACTAGAGTCAAGATTAGAGTTGTGCTGGAAAAGTGCAGCAGGTCAGGCAGCATCTGAAGAGCAGGAAAATCCTGATGAATAGGTTTTGCCCGAAGCATCAATTTTCCTTCTCCTCGGATGCTATGCGATGTGCCGTGCATTTCCAGCACCACTCGAATCCTGACCTTGAAGCCAATGTCGAATGTAAACACCAATTTGTGCAACTAATGTACTTTCTGGAAGCAAATCTCCCTTGGTTTTCTCGCCTGAACAGAAAATGACTCCAGACATAGAGACAGGTGACAAACGCTTCAAACACTTCAAACAGCCAAGCAAGACACTCAATTGTATCAAACCTTAGCGAGGTCTTAAAGGACTAAACTGGACAGAACACCCAGCACCAACCTTGGTATCGGAAAAGGGAGGGGAAAAACAGTCCTGTTAACCCTGCAAAAACCTCCTTCCCAACACCTGCGAGTTGCCACAACTTTTGGAGAACTTTCCCACAGACCGCACAGAAACTTTAGGAATGGTCGGCCATTCAACACATTGAGCCTGGCTCATTCTAGTTCATGGTAGAATATCTCCTCAATATACTTTCCAACAAAATGTATGTAACCCTCCATGCGATTAACCATCGGAAAAATACCATAGGAACTGCAGTAGTCTTGACGGTCCTTTGATTTTTTGCCCCATTCAGTATGCATTTAGTTCTCATTTATTAAATGCGATTTGGCTGTAACCGATTACGAGCCTATTTTTCTAACACAGACTCCACTTACAGGATTTCACCTGTGGCACTAGCTGAGCAGCAAAACCTAACCTCTGGCTGCAAAATGCACACTCAGCGTGTACCGCTACAAGAGGAATGTAATCGGGTCTACAAACCTTGAAACTGAGCTTGAAGATGGGAATTGGAGTTTACATTTAGAAGGAATTTCATTTTACATCGGCGTATAATCATGTGCAGAACTGGAATTCCGTTTTGGTATCACGTCATCAATCGGTTCATACACTTTTTTCGTGAAGAGCTTCGTGAAAGATATAGTATGGTAGTCAGTGTTATACTTGTACTATTTATATAAAATATGATTGTAAAAATTACTTGGACCGTGCGATCGATTGTGCTAGTCTAACGTATTTTGGTTTTGATTGTTACTGACATGTTTGGCGGTCCCCCCTGTGTTTCTTTTTCCATTTGCCACAATACCTGTACATAGAACATAGATCATTACAGCGCAATACAGGCCCTTCGGCCCTCGTTACTGCGCTGCCCTGTCATACTAATCTGAAGCCCATCCCACCTACACTATTCCATGTACGTCCATATGCCTGCCCAATGACGACTTAAATGCACTTAAACTTGGCGAATCTACTACCGTTGCAGGCAAAGCATTCCATACCCTTACTACTCTGAGTAAAGAAACTACTTCTGACATCTGTCCTATATCTATTACCCATCAACTTAAAGCTGTGACACCTCGGGCTCGCTGTCAACATACTTGGAAAAGGGCTCTCCCTGTTCACCCTATCTAACCCTCTGATTATCTTGTATGTCTCTATTAAGTCACCCTCTCAACCTTCTTCTCTCGAACGAGAACAGCCTCAGGGCCCTCAGCCTTACCTCGGAAGACATTCCTTCCATACCAGGCAACATCCTAGTAAATCTCCTCTACACCCTTTCCAAAGCTTCCACATCCTTCTTAAAATGCGGTGACCAGAACTGTACACAATACTCCAAGAGTGGCTGTACCAGAGTTTTGTGCAGCTGCAGCATAACCTCGTGGTTCTGGAACTCCATCCCTCTATTAATAAAGGCCAAAACACTGTATGCCTTCTTAACAACCCTGTCAATCTGGGTGGCAACTTTCAGGGATCTGTGTATCTGGACACCGAGATCTCTCAGCTCATCTGCAGTCCCAAGAATCTTACCATTAGCCCAGTACTTTGCATTCCGATTACTCCGTCCAAAGTGTATCACCTCACACTTGTCCACATTAAACTCCATTTGCCACCTCTCAGCCCAGCTCTGCATCCTATCTATATTTCTCTGCAACCGACTACATCCTTCGTCACTATCCACAACTCCACTGACCTTAGTGTCGTCCGCAAATTTACTAACCCAACCCTTCCAAGCCCTCATCCAGGTCATTTATAGAAATGACGAACAGCAGTGGAGCCTGTGGCACACCGCTAGTAACTGGACACCAAGATGAACATGTTCCATCAACTACAACCCTCTGTTTTCTTTCAGCAAGCCAATTACTGATCCAAACTGCTATGTCTCCCACAGTCCCATTCCTTCGCATTTTGTCTAATAGCCTACTGTGGGGAACCTTATCGAACGCCTTGCTGAAATCCATATACACCACATCAACTGGTTTACTCTCATCTACCTGTTTGGTAACTTTGTCAAAAAGTCAATAAGATTCGTAAGGCACGACCTACCCTTCACAAAACCGTGCTGACTGTCCCTGACCAGATTATTATTTTCCAGATGGCTATAAATCCTATCTCTTATAACCTTTTTCAACACTTTACCAAAAACTGAAGTAAGGCTCACTGGTCTGTAATTACCAAGTTGTCTCTACTACCCTTTTTGAACAAGGGAACCACATTTGCTATCCTCCAGTCCTCAGGCACTATTCCTGTAGGCAATGATGATTTGAAGATCAATGCCAAAGGTCGGCAATCTTTTCCCTTGCTGCCCAGTGGATACTTGGATAGATCCCTTCTGGCCCAGGGGACTTGTCTATTTTCAAACTCTGCAGTATTTCTACTATCTCTTCCTTATGAACCTCAATCTCTTCCAGTCTAGATGCAAGTATCTCTGTATCTTCCTCGTCAACATTTTCATTTTCTATAGTAAACACCGTCGAAAAATATTTATTTAGTGCTTCCCTTATCTCCTCTGGCTCCACGCACAACTTCCCACTATTATCCTTGATTGTCCTTAATTTAACTCTTGTCATTCTTTTATTCCTGACATACCTGTGGAAAGTCTTAGGGTTAACCCTGATCCCACCCACCAACAACGTCTCATGTCTCCTCCTGGCTCTTTTGAGCTCTCTTTTTAGGTCTTTCCTGACTTGTTGTAAACCTCAAGCGCCCTAACTGAGTTTTCACATTTTGTCCGAACATAAGCCTTCTTCTTCTTGAAGATGGATTCCACTTCCTTAGTAAACCACGGCTCACGTGTTCTATATCTTCCTCCATACCCGACAGGTATATACTTATCTCGGACATACAGGAACTTTTCCTTGAAAAAGCTCACATTTTTAATGTGCTCATCCCCTGCAGTTTCCTTCCCCATTCTACGCTTCCTAAATCTTTCCTAGTTGCATCGTAATTTCCCTTCCCCCAGCTGTAACTCTTGCTCGGTGGAATACACCTATCCCTTTCCATCACTAAAGTAAACCTGACAGAATTGTGATCGCTGTCTCCAAAGTGCTCACCTAACTTCCAAATCTAACACCTGGCCTGGCTTGTTACCCAATCTTAAATCTAAAGTGGCTTCGCCCCTTGTAGGCCTGTCTACATACTGTGTCATGAAGCCCCCCTGCACACACTGGACAAAAACTGACCCATCTATAGTACTTGCACTGTAGTGATGCCAGTCAATATTTGGATAGTTAAAGTCCCCCATGACAACTACCCTGCCTCTCTCACTCCTATCGAGAATCATCTTTGCTATCCTTTTCTCTACATCTCTGGGACTATTCGGAGGCCTATAGAAAACTCCCAGCATGGTGACTTCTCCTTTCCTGTTTCAAATCTAAGGCCATACTATCTCAGTTAACGAATCCCCAAACATCGTTTCTACAACTGTAATATTGTCCCTGATCAACAATGCCACACCTCCCCCTCTTTTATCATCTTCTCTCTTATTACTGAAACATCTGAATCCCGGAACCTGCAACAGCTATTCCTGTCCCTGCTCTATCCATTTCTCCGTAATGGTTACAACATCGAAGTCCCAGGTACCAAACCACGCTGCCATATCACCCACTTCATTTTGGATGCGTCTCGCATTGAAGTACACACACTTCAATCCAGGTTCTCGCTTGCCAGTGTCAGATAATTGATTTTGGAACTCTCTACTCTAATCCTCTTCTGCACCTGTCCTACAATTTTGGTTCCCATCCCCCTGCTGTATTAGTTTATATCCACCTTAATAGCTTTAGTGAATTTCCCACCCAGGATATTGGTACCCTTCTGGTTTAGGTGAAGACCATTCTGCTTGTAGAGGTCCCACCTACCCCAGAAAGATCTCCAATTATCCAAAAACCCTAAACCCTCCCTCCTGCACCATCCCTGTAGCCACGTGTTCAACTTCTTTCTCTCCCGATTCCTCACCTCATTAGAACATCGCACGGGCAGCAAACCAGAGAAAACAACTGTTTGTCCTAGTCATAGGCTTCCATCCTAGCTCCCTGAATTTCTGCCTCAAGTCCCCATCTCTCTTCCAACCTATGTCGTTGGTACCAATGTGGACCACGACTTGCGGCTGCTCTCCCTCCCCCCGAAGGATCCCGAAAACACGATCAGAGACATCATGGACCCTGGCACCTGGGAGGGAACACACCAACCGTGAGTCTCTCTCGTCCCCACAGAACCTCCAATCTGTCCCCCTAAACTATCGAATCCCCAATGACTACTGCTCTGCTCCTCTTCTCCTTTCCCTTCTGAGCAGCATGTGCCCCATTGCTTTCCCCTGGTAAGTCATTCCCCCCCCAACAGTATCCAAAACGGTATACTTATTGTTGAGGGGAACGGCAACAGGGGATCCCTGCACTGCCTGCTGGTTCCCTTTCTGTCCCCTAACTGCCACCCATCTGTCCTTTTCTTTTATCTGGGGAGTGTCTACCTCTCTGTTAGTCCTGTCAATAACCCTCTCTGCCTCCCGAATGATCCGAAGTTCATCCAACTCCAGCTTCAGTTCCCTAATCCGGGTTTCAAGGAGCTGATTTTGGGTGCACTTCCCATAGATGTAGTCAGCAGGGACTCTCGTGGTGACCATTACTTCCCACATTCTGCAGGAGGAACATTCCACTGCCCTAAACTACATTCCCACTATTCTAACTCCCAAAGTGACTATTTAAAAAAAAATAGGAGGTAAACTTTAGGTTAGAGGAGGAGGATGGGTGGGAAACTACCAGAGTACTGTCTCGGGTAACGCAACCACGCAATTATAAAGTGTTCCATTTACCCTTCCCTGAAGTCCTTTGCTCGCTTCTCCCTCGCTGGCCTGAAGGTCAGAAGTTTAAGTATACTTACCGGCCTTCCCGACAATCACCTCGCACCAACGTCACCTCCACCCGGCTCCCGCCTCTCGCTACTTCGAATGTAACCTGCAGTTACCTTGCATTATTTGTTTTACGAGACAGTGTTGCACAGGAACGCAAATACTGAGTTATGGGAGAACTACTGTAGTATGGTTGATCCTCTGTGTCCACAGCATTTTCTTGCTCTTTTCCCATTGCTTTCTGTCTAGAAATCCTTATTTCTATTCAGTGTCTTAGCTTTTACAGGCTAATATGGAAGAGAATTCCCCAGCTTTACCATTCTCTGAATGTAGACATTCATTCTCCTCTCAATACAGAGTGGCCTCCTGTGCCAAGTACTGTGGCCTCTTGTTTTAGCTGTCCCAGCCAGGGGAATTATCATCCCTGCTTCCACTCTGTCTCGCCCTATCAAGGCTTTACATATTTCACTGCGATCTCCCATCATTTTCTAAACCTTCATAGAACACAGGCCTCCACAGGAGTGGTGCTGGGTAACTACGGACTGTTTTACGTAGCCAACAAAGAGACAGGCATAGCTGGGGTCCGTGCAGGTGATCATGGCTACCCCTTTCATCTGGAGGAAGTGGGAGGATTCGAAGGAGGAAGTGTGAAGAGTGAAGACCATTTCAGCCAAACGAATGAAAGTGTCAGTGGAAGGTACTGGTGGGAGAGGAAGAAACGGAGCGTTTGGGAGCCTTGGTCATGGCGGATGGAGATGTAGAGGGATTGGATGTCCATGGTGAAGATGTGGCGTGGGGGCAGAGGAAACGGAAGTCTTGGAGGAGGTGGGGGGCATGGGTGATGTCTCGAGTGTGTGTGGGGAGTTCCTGGACTAGGGGAGATAGGACAGTATCAAGGTAGGTGGAGATAAGTTAGCTGGGGCAGGACCAGACTGAGACAATGGGTTAGCCGGGGTGGTGAGGTTTGTGGATCTTGGGAAGGAGGTCGAATCAGGCGGCACGGTGTTCCCAAACTATGTGGTTGGAAGCTGCGAGTGGGAGATCTCTTGAGGTGATGAGGTTGTGTATGATCTGGGAGATGATGGTTTGGTGATTGGGGGGGTGAGGTCATGGTCGAGAGAGCAGTAGGAGGAGGTGTGTTCGAGTTGGCGCTTGGCCGCAGTGGTGTAGAGGTCAGTGTGCCAAACTATCACTGCACCCCTTTTGTCCGCTGGTTTGATGATGAGTTTGGGATCGGAGCAGAGGGATTGAAGGGCTTTGTGTTTTGAGTGTGTGAGGTTGGAGTGGGGGAGGGGGGAGCCAGGTTAAGGCAGTTAATGTCTCGGCACCAGTTGGAAATGAAGAGATCGAGGGTGGGTAATAGCGGGCGTCCAGGTGGACGGGGTCCGTTGCAGGTGAGTGAAGGGCTCCTTGGAAGTTGGGCGGGAGTCCTGATTGAAAAAGTAAGCTCAGAGGCAGAGGCGGCAGAAGTGTTCGACGTCACGACGTGTATTGAATTTGCTGATCCGTGGAAAGAAGGGACTGAAGCTAAGGCCTTTGCTGATCGTTCGAACTCAGTGAGGGGGAGTTCTGGGTGAAAATTCGGCAGGACTGGGAGCTCGGTGTGGACCTGGGAGTGGGGCGCAGCTTGCAACTGGAGTGGGAGTGGTGGTAGGGGGAATGGGGTGAAGTCATTAGCAGGAATGATGTTCCCCTCCGGGTTCTGGGGGTGGGGTGGGGATGGGGACAGTGGGATCCATGGGGTGCGTGTCAGCTGTATGCAGGTGAGTGGCGTTGGTGCGGGCGGATATGATGGCAACAACGGCTGAATTTGTCGTCTGTACTGGTTGTCCTGTTAGGATCCAAACTGTTCTGGCTTGAATGTAGAGCAGAATCCATGTGGTATGAGTTGGTTGCTGCCTGTTCAGATCAAACTGTGCTGGTTTGAATATAGGACGGAGTCCATACCTGTTCGGATCCAAACTGTGCAGCTTTGAATGTAGTCTAGAGTCCATGCCTGTTCGGATCTCTACAGTCAGCTGTGCTACAACTGAGGAACCACCTCTCTCAGAACTGCAAAGGACCTCTTCTGTAGTATATCCTAAAAATAATTTGTGCACTCAACAAATAGTATTTCTACACCATCTCAAACACGAAACACTGCAAGTACAACAGAGTTTATATAGCCACCTCCATAACCAGCAGTCCTAAAACATTCCAGCAGCTCTCCCCAGTCTCTGGAACTGCACAGCCGCCATTAGGCATGAGGATGGTGCAGCTACCATCCACACGACGATCGAGGACGTCATTTCTGACCCATCGCGACCACTTCTGCAGCCATGTACGCCGTAACGATTTCACATGCCGAATTTTCACCATTCCCCCAGACCTCGCCTCATTGAGGATGAACAATCAGTCCTCAGCAAAGGGATTCAACGTGCTGAGTAAACCAAGGATCCTGCACTCGATAACTTCCGCCACGCCCTTGATACATATCAACGATTTGCAGTAGATGCACCGAGCAGCAGAAAGGAAGGGAACACACTTAGCACATAGGAAAGGAAAGCCCGATAAAAACTGACCAAGAACAAAAATATTTTAATCCTACCTGCAGGAAAATGGCACATGAAAGGCCTAAACAGAATGGAGTACAGAAGAACATCGATTATTGAATATCAATTGTCTGAATTTTCGATTATCCGAAGGACATCTCAAGGTCCCGATAGAAACATTATGTCAAATAGCTGTTTCAATCCTGATCCTGTTTAGAGGTACAATGATTAAAAATGAACGTGCCTCACTGAAATGCTGCCGAGAGCAGTCTTGGACAGTTCTCCAAATGACTGACCTCCCGCCCTCTCTCGTTTCCCCCACACTTTCCCTGGAGTTCTACATAGGGGATAACCCTAAACATCCCTTCCCCAAATAATCTCTCCAACGTTGCCTGTCCAGGGCAGAGATGGAACGTATAAAAAAATTTGGAGACTTACCCCACAAAGGCAGCAGCAGTCATACTGTTGGTGCACAGACCGGCTGCCCCGGGGCGGGCAGAGAGGGAACGGTTTATTTCCATTTAGTCTGGCTTTACAATTATCTCTGTCTTTCTCTGCCTCTCTCTTTATCTCTCTCTCGTGTTCTTCTATCTATCTATCTATCTATCTATCTATCTATCTATCTCTACCTCTCTTCTATTCCCTCTCTTATGTTGTCTCTTTTGCTGTCCCTTTCTTTTGTATTTTGGACTCTTACCTTCTGCCTATGCTGTTTTTCTTGTTCTCTTTATCCCCTGTCATTTTTGTCTCTTTTAAAAAATGTTCCCCTTATTTTCGACCTTTGTTACTATCGTCCCCACTCTGTGTCTCTGCAGACATCTGCGGGGTTTGCATTCGTCCGACCCACCATGTTTTGTGTAACTACCAAAGTTGGACATCCCCAGTATTGCACTCTTTCACATATCTTGGACTCCATGCTTTTCGAAACTCCGAACATTAGTCTCTTTTGGTCCCCTCCCCTTGGTTTGAGCGGTCATCTCGAATTTTGCAATCCGCCAATTCTGTAGCCTCCCACAATGTTGTATCCTTCCAGTTGTGAATTCCCCTCAAATCATGCACCTCCCCCATGTATGCGTCTCTGCCAATGATTGACGCTCAAAAATTCTGATTTTTCACACTCACATTCATAATCTCCGCATTGTGCAATACCCAGTATTTTATTTCCCCCCCCCCCCCCGAAAATCCTGGTAGATTTCCCAAACATGGTGCATCCCCAGGTTTTGTGCTCTCCCCAAATTTTACACCCTCAACTACTGACCACAATGCTGCACTCCCATTTGCAGCCGACCCACCATATTATGCATCCCTCCCTGATGTCAAAATCCTCCCTGTGCTATGCCCCTGTATTTGCACCCTATGCTTTGCGGGACCTCTGCAAATGATGCACCTCCCCAAATGTTGCATCTGCTGCAATTATGCAGCACCAAAATTTTGTGCCCCCACATCAAATATTCTATACATATTTTGTTCCCTTATTCTCATGCCCCGAAATTTTGCACCTTTCCAAATTTTACTTGCTCTACACCCTCAGATTTTGCTTTCACACCAACTTCAATTATTTGCCCTCGCCAACATATTGTTTCTGCGCTTTCACAATGTGTACTTACCCCACATTTTGTGCTACCAGTGCCTGCATTGCAAACCCTCCAATTTTTTTCTCCCTTTTCAGTATGCTTTTCAGGGAGCTACTTTTCAAGCAGTCACTTTACATGTAGGGCATGGCAGATTTCCTCTCAACTGTTCATTTTCTCCCCAAAGCATCGAATTGTGTCATTGGTTTTCAGATTGTCAATATATTCAATGCAAATTGGATTGGAGTTTGATATATTTCGCAGTATAACTTAAACTGATTCGCTGAATTCGGATTTGTGTTTTTGTCTCACAGTAGCTCAGCGTAATTTGCTTGTTCTGAATCACTCCAGCACTCAGTGTACTTGCCAAGGCCTCTGAAAGATGCACCCGTATCTTCATAACATCTGTTATAACATCAGGGGCGGCACGGTGGCACGGTGGTTAGCACTGCTGCCTCACAGCGCCAGAGACCCGGGTTCAATTCCTGCCTCAGGCGACTGACTGTGTGGAGTTTGCACGTTCTCCCCGTGTCTGCGGGGAGTTTCCTCTGGGTGCTCCGGTTTCCTCCCACTGTCCAAAGATGTGCAGGTTAGGTGAATTGGCCATGCTAAATTGCCCGTAGTGTTAGATATGGGGTAAACGTAGGGGTATGGGTGGGTTGCGCTTCGGCGGGTCGGTGTGGACTTGTTGGGCCGAAGGGCCTGTTTCCACACTGTAAGTAATCTAATCTAATCTAAAGTAATCTAATCATCTGCCACTCCAAGGTACTCTGAAATGACTTGCTTCACTATTTACTACTCCATCAATTTTGGTGTCATCTTTAAGATTACGAACGATACGTCCTGTAGACACATCCAACCCATTTCTGTAATGACAAAAACAGTGGATCCAGCATTAATCCTTGTCGGACAAATCTGATTATGGGCCTTCAGTCCACAAAGCACCCATGAACCACTACTCCCTGTCTCCTTATTTCAATTCCGCTTTTATTCAAATGGATCATACTCCTTGGATTTCACGTGATCAAAACTGATCAACTATTCAGAGCTGCAATAGGAGGCAAGGATGGAGGCTTCTGGGGCACTGGCAATGATATCTGTTTGTTGTTATCACTGCTGCCTCACAGCGCCAGGGGCCCAGGTTCAATTCTCACGTCAGGCAACTGTCTGTGTTGAGTTTGTACATTCACCCCAAGTCTGAATGGGTTCCCTCCCACAGTCCAAAAATGTGCAGGTTAGGTGAATTAGCCATGCTAAATTGCCCGTAGTGTTAGGTGCATTCATCAGGGGTGAATGTACGGGAATGGGTCTAGATGGGTTGCTGTTCGGAGTGTCGGTGTGGACTTGTTGGGCCGAAGAGCCTGTTTCCCCACTGTAGGAAATCTAATCCAATCTACTGCTCTATTGAACATTTTTGAAGTCCAGGATAACTAAAGTGGTTCCGTTGTTGAAGAAGTAAGGGTGCATGGGGCATAGGGAAATCTAGCAGTTTGGATACAGAATTGGCTGGCGCTTGAAAGACAACGGGTGGTAGTCGATGGGAAATATTCAGCTTGGAGCTCGGTGATCAGTAGTATATCCGCAGGAATCGGTTATGGAACCTCAGCTCTTTGTGATTTTTATAAATGATTTCGATGAGGAAGTGGGTGGGTTCATAAGTACGCCGATCAAACGAGGTTGGTGGAGTGGTGCAGAGCGTGGGAGGCTGTTGTAGGTTGCAACTCAGTATTGACTCGAAGCAGAACTGGTCTGATAAGCGGCAGATGGAGCTCAAACTGGAAAGGTTTCTTTTCGTAGACCTAATTTGAATGCAGAACACATTGTTAAAGGCCGTTTTCGAGCAGTGTGGAGGAACAAAGGGATCTGGCTTCGACGCCCATCGATTCGTACTGGCGTTGATTCTCTGTCATTCGATTTAGTCTTTGTGCGTCCTGCCTCCTTGCCTTCTTTCTCTGTGTGTGACCTGTTGGTTTCAAAGGCGGGAATATTTGGAAGTTATTCTGGCAGTTATGTAGTTAACTTAGCGTTGTAATGTATGCCCGGGATCATAACACAGGGCTCCATTAACAGATAATCGTCATGTGCTGTGATAGCTTAAGTGTAACTTAGGAACTAGTGAAGCAGACGATGACTAATTTAGAGAGATAAAGCAAGCCAGCATGATTGTTAATACTAATGTTATCCGGTAAGCACGGGAACAAAACTGCACAAACTGCAGAGGGACAAACACTAGTTGGAACTCAGGGAGGGCATTTTCTGTCTGCCACAGCTTTGATTTTGCAAGATTAAAGTTTAATTTCGTGAAGGACTTTCTGCATCTCTTGGAAACTTTTTGTCGAACGTGGAGTAATTATTCCACAACTCCTCCTCCAAGATGTTCCTCATGAAGGGCTTTTGCCCGAAATGTCGACTTTCCTTCTCCTCAGATGCTGCCTTACCTGTGTGCTTTTCCATCATCACACTCTCGACTCTCAACCTTCTCACGCCAGTAAAAACACCCTTGCGTACTCGCTTTTCTTTTTAACTCAAACCTTCCAGAACCGGCAATATCATGGTTAATCTCTTCTGAACTCACTTCAGGTTGATAAAATTCTTCCTATAATTGGGCGGTCAGAACTGGACAACTTTGCAGAAAAGACTTCACTCGTGTCCTGTACAATCTCAACATGGTTACCTGACTCTTCCACTCAAAAGGAAGTGTACCAAATGCCTTTTTATCAACCCTTTCTATAAACGACTCAGACTTCAAAGAATTATGTACCTATACCCCAGGTCCTTCTGTTCTGCAACACTATCCAATGCCTCATCATTATTTCCATAAGCATTACACTCGTTTATTGCACCAAAATAAATACCTCACTTTTATGCAGATTGAACTCTATCTGACAATTTCCATCTCATTGGCCTATTTGACCAAAACCTTTTTGCAATCTTAGAATACCTTCTTCATTGTCTACTGGGCCACCAATTTTTGCATCGTCTGCAAACCTACTAACTATTGAAATCATTTCTATAAAAGACAACAAAATAGGACCCAGAACTGATCCCTCTAGAATACCGCTTGTCACTGGCCTTCAGTCCTAGAGCCAACCCTCTACCATTACTCCCTGTCATATCGTGAGGCCAATTGTGTATCCAATTGCCAAGCTGAATTTGAAATCCATTTGATCTAACTTTACTAATTCGTCCACTGTGTACAACCTTGCGAAAGTTCACTGAAGTCCAAGTAAACAATGTCTATTGTTCTGGTATTATCTTACTTAACTTCCTCAGAATCCCAATAAATTTGTGAGATACGATTTTCCACGATAAACCATGCTGACTATCCCTCATAATTTTTGCCCTGTAAATGTCCACAAATCCTATCTTTTAAAACTACTCCAACAATTTAGCCACAACAGAAGTGAGACTCACTGATCTATAGATCACTGGTTTCTCCTTACAATCATTATTTAACAAAGGCACAACGTTTGTCAGGCTGCAATCATCAGCCATTTCAAAAGTAGTTATTGATGATGCAAATATTTCTGCAAAAGGTCTCATAATTTCTTCCCTGACTTTCCACAACGTTCTGTGATACGTTACATTTCAGAAGACTGAGAGGGGATGGTATATGAACATATGTAATTATGAAGGGAATAGATAAGATAAAAGGGGAGAGGATGTTTCCACTGGCAGTTGAAACTAAGTGAAGAGGGCATCACCTCAACATGAGAGGGACCAGATTTAGGACTGAATTGAGAAGGAATATCTTCACCCAGAAGGTTGTTAATCTATGGAATTCCTTGCCTAGTGAAGAATTTGACGCTACGTCAGCAAATGTTTTAAAGCTAAGTTAGATGGAAATGGGGTGAGCGCTGAAAAATGGATCTGAGACCTGAAACAGATCAGCCATGATCTTACTGAATGGCTGCTCAAAAGCAAGCTCAATAAGCCTACTCGTGCTCCTAGTTGTGAAGTTCTTTTGTGTGTGTTTATTTGTTGACCTTTCTCCTCATGGTACCATCAACCCAGACGTAATTCTAGTGAAACCCGTTTGCACTGTTTCGGTAACAAGGAGATCATTACTTATGAAACAGATAGAACCTGTAAACAACACACCAAATACTCTTTCAGTGAAGCACTACTGTTGGGAAAGATGTATTTACTCTGATACTACAAGTATTTTGCATTAAGGGCCACAAATAATTAACTTGCTGCCCGCATGAATTCGGTCAGGGCCTTATGACCAAGGACATCCAGGTCGTTTTCAACGGCAGCAGTTCCCAACCTCTCACCATTTAATAAACATAAAGGAGAATGATAGTGTTTGACGTTCACATTTGAATCATTTTAATACCTTGCTCACAGCTGTTGCCCAATCACTGATTTTTCTGATATCCCGCAAGCCTTCAGTCCAAAGAAAAAAAACCTGTTCTCTCCATTCTCTCCATTAATCCAATTTTTAATCCATATAGTGTATATTCCATCCCTATATAACTATGGATTCTACAATCATCTGCATTCAAACATGTCAAACGTCTTCTGAAAATTCGATTACTCCACTCCCACTGGTTCTGAACTGTTGATATTACAATGGACATCATCCACAATCTCTAGCAGGTTTACCAAAGATCCTATCACATTCATGAATCTAGGCCGACTCTACCAAATCATGTCATTTTTCTGCAAATGCCTAGTTGTCACGTTCCTTATAAATCATTCCAATGTTTTTTTTCTTCTCATAGCTGACATTAAGCTCTTCAGTGTTCAGTTTTCTGTATTCCCTCTCTGCCACCTCCCAATACTCTGGGATATAGCTCATCGGATACATTAGCTTTGCCAACCTTAAATTCAGTGAGGTTTTTGAAAAAGAAAATCCTCTTTGTTAATTCCAATTTCCTGCAGTTCCTCATTTTCAAAAGTCCATCTGTCAGACGTTGCCCACTCAGTCAATTTGTATCTATGTTCCTCTGCAAAGTTTTACAGTCATCTGTGCACCAATCACCGTGTTCCCCAGCTTTTATGAAAGTTTTCTTTTCCTGTATCTTCCTCGCTCAGTAGTCAGATAATGAATGCATTGGAGGACGGCACTCCGGAGATGATGGATATGTCACTCACTCCTGCCTGGGAAGTTCCAAAATTGAAGCAGTTGACGTCATGGTGAGGGCCAGTGCAGTCCTGTCCCTGGTGTGAGGCTATAGGTTGTACTGACGGGGGAAGGGGGGCACACAGCTCAGTTACCGCCTCATTTTCGAACCAAACTGGTTTCATAATTTACACCTGCCATAGGTCCAGCTTGGAAAACTGTTGCTGGAAATCCCAGGGAGGAAATTGCAGCGACCGATTTCCAGAGCTTCCTTTCTGTGTAATCTTGGCTCCATTTGTTTACCATGGACCCAGATAACCTGGAAATGAAGTAACATACCTCGTCCAGAGTGAAATCACGAGACCCTCACATCTTCCTTAATGATATATTAATTGCCAACACAAACCTGAGAAAACCATCCACTGAACCTCCACTGACTTTTCAATGACAGGATTAATTCATACCCCAAACACGTCGTGCACCTATGCAGTATTGAAAATGGCTGCCTTTCCTCTATTTCTCTTCCGGGTGAAATTATTAGGCCGTTACATCCCCGCACATTTCCACATCAATAGTTCCTCTCTCCAAAGAAGCAGTTGGCACTGTAACATCACCTTTCTCGTCATGTCAGCATCTATATTGTCGATGAAGTGGATCACCACATTCAGAGAAGAGAAACAGAGGGAACATAATTCACTTTAACAGGAACACATCTAAATGAATGCCATTTTTAGGAATATGGGAAAAATGGAACTGTTAGAGTACCTTCCAAGTTTTGTTTCCTTCCAGTTCATCTTCAGCAATACCTTTGTTTTTTTTTCCCCCTCTCTCTCTCCCCACATTTCTACCTCACCCACCCCACCTTCCCACTCCTTCTGGGCATCTCTCCATCTATTCAGCTCAAACGCTCCCCTCCACCATCCCCCAGCACCTCCAACAAAACCATACCTGGCAGAAATGTCATTTCCCAGTTGTTTTCACTTCTGATGTAGAGTCATAAGTCTGGAGATGTTATCTATTTTTCTCCTGACAGAGGCTGCCATACCTGCTGAAATTCTCCAACAGTTTCAGATGCTGGAGAATTTTGTCTCAGTTCTCAGTATTCACAGTTCCTTAGTTGATTTCAACTTAAATTTTGTTGCTCGTGAGAGGACAGTATTTCTTGTCTATCACCAATTGCCCTTGACTGCAAGACCAATATGGAGATAACCACCTTGCTGTGGGTTTGAGGTCACAGTTAGGCCAAACAAGGCAATAATGTTAATTTGGATAAAATGTGGAACTGGAAAGACATAGTCAGTCAAACATCATCAGAGGAGCAGGAAATCAACACTTCAGGTCAGTGCAGAGTCCTGATGAAAGTTCCTGACCCAAAACGTCAATTTTCCTGCTCATACACTGCTACATGACATGCTGTCCCTTTCGGGATTCACATTTTCTCGAATCCGACTTCCAGTATCTACAGTCTTTACTATCTCTAATGAAGTTAAATTTCTTTATAACAGGCCTTCATTGAATCAGGTAGGCTTTAACAAAAGAAATCCTGATGGTTCTTCGTTGCTATCAGTGAAGTTATGTTTCATTCCAATCTTTATCATTCGAATTTACGTTCTGCCATCAGTTATGGTAGGTTTTGCAACAATGTGTTTCCAGTCAAAATTTCGGCCTCTGAATTATCTGTCCGTTGACATTACTACTCTGTTACAGAGTCTCTATTTTGATGTAACTGTAGGGACAGGAACAAGTTTGGTGCTTGAAAGTTTTTGTAACTGGAAGAGTGCCCAGAAGAGAACTGGAGCCCTAAAATCTGAAGTTACCAAAGAGAGAGATGATGTCTTATAAAGCAACAGCACTGAGGCAGAAATATTGTGGCACTAGGTATGGTCAGGTTTGATGACAGAGGGAATACTGAGACATAAAACAGTTCAGGGTAACTGGAAGACTCGAAGGTCTGAACAACCTTGTTCCTTCTTACATTGTAGACTAGTCCAGTCCATTCAACGCATTCTTAAGTAGGCAGCCCAGACCATAGCTTTGCAATTTGTTTCGGTAAGTACACAGTGAAAATTATCTGGAGTAAGTTAGCAATGTTGGCGACCAAGTTAAAAACAGAATAACCATTTATTCATGAAATTACACAGCGAAACACAAAGAAAACAATGGAGAACAACTACAGAACTCAATCTATCCAAACTAGACTTAATTATATTTTTACGAATATACACAACAGCCCTAAAAGGCAACTCCTCCACCCCCTCGCCTTTAAAAGTCAGGATAAATGGAATACATGTTTACAGGTTGAAGTTAGATGAAGAGAGAGAGTTTCCACACAGCAGGTCAGTTTGAAAACATGACCACTTTGACCTGAAGTCTCATTTGTTTACATATAAACCATACACCTCTCAAAATCCTTTTCATCTCTGTACCAAACGAGTCTGATCGGAGACTGATCTGGTTTATTACTCAGGTGAAAAAAATATCATGGACAGATTAACCTTGAGCCAAGGAACAGTTTTTAGGGAGAAAAAAAATTGTAACGTTTAGATGTTTATGAGTGAGAAGTTTGGAGTCATGGAAACGAACTGACGTTTGTGACTGATACTGAAGCTAATCGTTTGCATCTTTGCTAAATATAAGTACGCCTCATGTCCAGAATTCAAACAATGGCCAATCTGGAGAAAGCAAGTAGAGACTCCAGCATGAACCCTTACTTATTGTTGAAAATTGCAGTCTTTTCTTCCCAGATGCTGATCCATTCTTGAAACACTCCAGTCTCATGCTATAAGACTTTCTTCATCTCCTCCTCATTTTAGCTGCTGCTCCCAATTATCTTAGAGATTATGCTGCCTTTGATACTATGGGATAAGAGTTTGAAGGAAGCCCCTTACTGATAGAAGAGAGAAGCTCTCCAGTGACACAATTAAGATCCATAGAGAGTAACATCAATCTCTCCAGTGAACTCGTTTCGTGTAAACCTTTATATATCACAAAAACACTGGTTGCGAATGGAAAGTTGACATCTCTGACGATTGGGTTTATGGCGCATCCCTGATTCCAAAGTAAGTCTAAGGGAGAGAAATAATGCTTTTTCTTCACAAGGTGGATGAAAGTACTGTATTTTGACAGAATAGGAGGTGCTGGGTTCCCGAGACTATCTACATCTGGCCTGGAGGAAGACCATCTCATCTTCCACCTTGTTTTCCTCCAAGTACACGGGAACAATGTGGACTTCACCAGTGGACAGTCCAAGCGTGCTGTATACCTTTCTGTTATTTATTTATGCTTAACTGCAACAATTATCGTACCATCATTTAATGGCCCAGGTGGGGTTAGGCTATTTTTTGAAAGTCAACTACAGTGGCGCATGTGGTATGGATACAGGTGGTTGCTTATGGTCATTACGGTCTCATCCTGATTCAGTTGAGTGGTGGTCTGCTTCGGGGGAGCGATGGTCAAGCTGTCACAGACCCGGGATTCTTAGTTTTACATATCACCAGATTTTGCTGGAGTCTCAGAATGGTTGGATGACAGTAAACCTTCAGTTGCTACACTTTGCCTCTGAGATTTCTCTCCAAATTGTCTTTTGATGCTCTTTCTTCCTGGACTGGAGATCTGCTGAGAGGAAATCTATTTTCTGAATTTGTCTTTTGACAAGTGTGTGTTTATGGAATTTTCCCACATTGGGAGAAAGTGAGGACTTGGAGACGCTGGAGATCAGATTCAAATAGTGTCGACTTGAAAAAACAAGCTGGTCAGACAGCAACTGAAGAGAGGAGAGTAGACGTTTTGAGCATAAGCTTTTCATCAAGAATGAGCAGGTATTCCAAGGGGGTTGAGATATGAATGGGATCGGGTGTGTACCTGGGGAGAAGGTCGCTGGGAATGCGATAGGTAGATGAAGTTATGGGTGAAATTGATAGGTCAGAGAGGAACGTGGAGCGGATATGTGGGAAGGAAGATTGACAAGTTGGACAGTTCAAGGCGGTGGTGTTAAGTTGGAAGGATGGATCTGGGATAAAGTGCAGCGGGCTGAAAGAATGAAATAATGTGAAGTCCACATTGATCCCGTCGGATTTTGAGGGTCCCAATGCAGAAAATCAGGCGTTCTTCCTCCAGGCCCCAAGGAGGAAAATGAGGTGTTCTTCGAGACTCCAAGGAAGAAGATGAGGCGTTCCTGCAACAGGCTCGAAGGCAGAAGAAGAAATGATCTTGCTGCAGGCACCAAGTCGGAAGATCAGGCAATCTTCACTGCCACGTTTACTTGCACTACACTCCACCAATGACATGCATGTCCTGGGCCTGCTCCATCGCCAAACTTTAGCACCCGACGCCTGGAGGAAGAATGCCCCAAAGTTTCTTTGTGACCTGGAGGAAGAATCCCTCATCTTCCACTTTGTGATCCCCCCTCCCAAGGGTTAGTTACAGTTATACTACATTGGACAAACATGCAAAATGCTAATCACCAGGACACATGAACATTAAATAGCCACAAAAAGGCATGATCCAATATCATTAGTACACTTACATACAGATGAGGAAGAACACCACTTTCACTAGGCCAACACATTCATCCTAGGACAAGCCAAACAGAGACACACACGAGAATTCCTAGAAGGAAGGCATTCAAACGGGAACTGTATTAAGAAACACATGGACTCGGACCCAATTTACCATCTACTTAGAAAAAGAACAGGAAATTACATCACCAACCCAAGGAAACCTGAACACATGAATAGAAAGCGAGTCACATCACTAGTGCTTCACCGGAGTCTCACTGATGGTTTTGCCTACTATGGGGACAGAACGTCTGAACACGAATCCCCGAGCTCAGCGAGCAAACTTACATCCAGAGCCTCAACCTGAGGTACACAACTTCTCAAAACTTCCTAATCCCGTACGTGCTTTTACAATAAAGACCACCTACCAATTATTTGCTCACTCACTGACCTTATTATTTCCACTTTCAGATTCCTTACATCCTTCCTGGCACGTGCCCTGCCACATATTTTTGCGTCATCCACAAATTCGGACACACAATGCAGTCAGCCCCACTTCAAGCCATCAGTATAGATTGGAAAGAACAGATGGTTTTGGACTGCTCTTTGTGGTTTTCCAATAGATATATCTTTTTAATCCGATAAAAACACATTAATCTTGACTCTTCTTTATCTCTGTGGTAACAAATCTTAAATCCATTCAATAAATTATCTGTCAGACTGGGAACCTCTGTCTTGTCTAAGCATGTTTATTTTGTTCATTTCAGAATGACATAGAAAGCCCAATAAACTGCCTAACCATTCCCCTTTATCAAGCCTCTTGTGACGTTCTCAGGAACTCCCGCAATACTTTGCAACATTATATAGTGCAAAACATAATTTCCCTTTTGCAAAACACCTTTACTCTGATTGCATTAAGCTTTTTTAAAATTAATTGCAATTGCTTCCTTCATAACACTGTAGCATATTTCAGCACTAAATGGCTTATGTGTTCTTGCTTAATGTCTCACTCCCTTCTTGAAGACAGGCACTATATTGGAGTTTCTCCAGTTTCGCTGAAACACTCTGGAACATTTCACAAAATTCCGCCCGTCACTCTGTTACCACTTCTTTTAAAGCAGTGCATCAGTTGCTGCTGTGCTGTCTATCCTTAGTATTATCTATTTGAAAAGAAAATACTGTTCGTTTTGTTAGAGACATTTCAAATCTTACGAGAGGTGAGGTGGCTCAGTGGTTCGTACTGCTGTCTCACAGTGCCTTGGACCCGAATTCAATTTCAACTTCAAGGGACCGTCTGTGTGGAGTTTGCTTATTTTCTCCCTGTGTCTGCATGGATTTCTTCCCACTATTCAGTCTTTTCAATTTTTTTTAAGGAATGCAAGTTAGGTGAATTGACCATGCAAAATTGCCCACAATGTTCAGGGATACGTTGGTTAGGTGCATTAGTAGAAGGATAGTGGAATGGCTCTGGGTGTGATACGCTTTGGAGTGTCAGAGTGAACCTGCTGGACCAATGGCCTGTTTCCACGCTGAAGGGATTCTATGATTCTACACTTCCCTCATATTGCCACCTTGCTTAAGCTATGGAAATACTTTGTGACATCCCCTGTGAGGAACTATGCAAAATACTGGCTCTGGTTCCGAAAATAAACATCCCAAATCTCGTCGACACTAGCTCATGTCTATTTGAATTCTTTAGTTTGTGATTGAATAGTATCCTTGATAGCCTTTGTGAACCATGAGTGATTCGGCTTCTTCTCGTGTCCTTCTTTTTGATTTTTGTCAATTAATGCTGAGCATAATAAAATATCTGCTTAAATATCTCCCCCACATATCGACTGACCTTCTCTTCAGTCTGTTTTCACACTCCGTTTTAGATCGGATATAAGATCTACTTCCGCAATTAAAATGATTGATTGTTTTCAAGCATTCAGGGAGAATATCTGTAAGTGTCTGAACACATGATCAGTTCTGAGTGACTCCATTCTCTCAGTTTCTCCGTCTTTGTCTTCGACATGATCTCCTTTTCCCGAATATCAGTGATCCTCCCAACTCTAATTGGCATGACCTTCAGCTGTGGCTGGCTCATCTCCTGCTCTTCTAACCTCATACTTCCCCTCCTTCCCATAACAATGGTAGACAGCTCCTTGTCCTCACTTGCCACTGTCCTCGAAACCTAATTCACAGGATAATCCTCAGTCACTTCCAGCAGGACAGCACTCTCAAACACATCTTCCCCTCCCGTCCCTCTGTGAAGCTCTCAATCACTCCGAACACTTACCAACTCCACTTGGCACGGGGGTCCAATGCAATTGCAGAAGCTTCAAAACGTGCCCATTCACCTCTTCCATCCTCACTGTCCTGGGTCCTCGGTGAAGTGGCATTTCACTTGTACTCTTTTAATCCAGTCTACTGTCATTGCTGCTCACAATGCAGTCTTCTTTACATTGGCAAGTCATACAGTGAGGAACACTTCCACTCTGTCTGTAGTTATAACCCATCTCGTTGGTCCCCATTTCAATAAATTACATTGCTCTCATGCTGATGAGACTTCTTTGACAGGTTAGACGAAAGAGACCCAACGGATGTCAGAATGACTTCCATGACGCCTCTGATAAGATATTGCACAGGGTGCTCCTCAGTAAAATAAGTGCTAAGGTGTTAGAGGCAAGGTATTATTATGGATCAATGACTGGCTGTCTGGCAAAAGGTAGAGAATCGGTATAAAGTGCTCCTTCTCAAGATGGAAACAGGTCACTTTTGGGACCATAACTTTTCATTCTATTCTTAAATGATATGAATGAAGTAATTTAGGATATTTTGCCTACCTTTTGCAGATGATACAAAGACATGTGGAGGCACATGCAGTACCGAGGAGGCAGAGAGTCAACAGAATGATATAGATAGAGTGGGAGAGTGGCCAGAGAAGTGGCAGAAGTAATACAATCTGGCAACGTGTGAGTTCATGCACTTTCAAAGGAACAATAGAGGCATTCACAATTGCTAAATGGGAAGAAAATTCATAAATCTGAAGTGGAAAAGGACTTGCGATTCCAAGACCAGGATGTTCTTAAGATAAACGTGCAGATTGAATTGGTAATTAGGAAGGCAAATATAATGTGGTCTTCATCTCTCGAGGACTGTAATACAAACGCGAGGCTTCTGAGGCTTTATAAGGCTCTGTTCAGATGATATTTTGAATATTTTTGGCAGCCTACCTCAGAAAGATTGTAATGGACCTGGAGAGGGTCTAGAGAAGGTTGCTGAGAATTAAACACGGATAAAATACTTAACAGAGGAGGAACTTTTGAGGACTCGGTGTTTATACTTAGAAACTTAGAAATATTAGGGGGAATCTGATTGAAACTTGAGAATACTGAATGACCTTTAAAGATTGAACTTTGGGAAGATGTTTCCATTGGAATTAGAAACGAGGACCCGAGTGCACAACCTGAGAGTCAATGGAAGACACTGTGAAACGAAATAAAAAGACTTCTTTAGACTGAAAGTGGTAATCGGTGGAATTCATTGCCATAGAAGGCTGTTGAGGTCACGTCATTGAGTATATTTAATTCAGAGGTAGATAAGTTCTTCGTTGTTAATGGAACAAAAGGTTACAAAAAGGAAGCAGGAAAATGGAGCCCATAATTTCAAATAACAACAAAACCGTTTGGCATTCAGATACCCTGTACAGTTCAAGATACTGTGACCACGACTCCAAAGCTCATTTAAAGCAATTAACACTTCTGATTACTCCAAACCAAAATAGGAGCCTGACTTCTCACTCGGTGCTCAACATACTATTAAAGCAAAACATCTCATCCACGGTCACGAAATCAATTTCTCCTCGCAGTCACATGCACTCTGGTAAACACAGTTTAGACGAAACTTGAATTTGTTCATTGTTATTGCAGTATCAACAAATTTGTAATCTAATTTTCTGCTTATACCATGCCAAATATTTTAATTCCAATGTTTACTTTGATATGTAACTCACATCAATGTTTGCTTCTCCTTGCTTTTTCTAAGCTTCACCCAGCATATTTTGTGGAATCTGAGCGACGTGCGCTTTGTGGAGATTAGTAAGAGATTCAGGCCAGATATTTTTTGCCAAGGCTGATCTCAATGTTACGTTAATCGCTCCACGCCTTATCTGTTCTTCTCAAGCGTCGTTGTAACATTTTTACCAGGTTTCTTTTATACAAGAGTAGAGAAGGACAATGACCTTAAAACAATGTTGAGCATTTCCCCAGAGAGCTGCGACTGCTCTAACCTGTGTGCGAAACATACAGCAGGCTGACAAAGTGTTGTTGCTGCTGTACAGGATCTTAGTAAGATAACCTCTGGAGTAGTGTGTGCAGATTTAGTCTCCTCACTGAATAAAGGATATTATTACATTGGAAGCAGCTAAGAGTTGGTTCTCTCGAATTATTCGTGCAATGAAGTTGTTTACTTGTAAAGAAAGTTTGATAAGACTGATCCAATACACGGTTGAGCTTCCAAGAGCTTAAGGTGATTTTAATTTTACAAAGAGAACTGGAAGGAGTCAGCAAACGGAGAAGTCCATTCCACTTCTCCAGCTTATTACATCGGAAGAGCAGAAGCATGTTCTGGCTTTGGACCTTGATACACAAGAAATAGACGAAGCTATTGAGCCCTTGGAGCCTGATATACAGTTACAGCTTTAGGCCAATCAGTCCCTCGAGTCTATAATACTGGACCCAGACCAGGTCATGCAGCACCAGAATCCTGTTAAACGGAAACAGAATCAGTTCATTCAGCCTGCCAATGGCTGTAATATAGAAACTGAAAGAGGTCACAAAGTGATGGGACGCTGTTACACTGGGATAACAGGAAGACACTCAGCTCATCGAGCTGGTGCACAGGAATTGGAGAGAATAGTTGAGAAATGTTGTGAGCAGGAAGGAGATAATTTTAACACCTCATTGCTGTATAGGATCAAGAGAAGTCCAATCATTCCCACGATCCTATTTCAGGGATGCTGAACGAGATTGTTCGTTATAGTGAACCTGTTACGCAGGGATATTAGGAGACCCGGCAACCCCTCAACAGTTACCCAGCAACAGGAAAGTTCCATAAATTCTCAAGTGTTTTACACAGAAATGGCAGAATGAAAAGCAGGCCTTGAGCCTCATACTCAGGAACAGGATAATCCGTTAGTCAAGTCTGCAAGTAGGAACAGAAGGAGGACATTCAGCCCATCGGGTTTCTAAACCAGGAACAGAATGTGTCCATTCAGCCACTCATGCCTCTTATGCAGAAATCTGAGCAGAACATTTTAAGCTTTGTGCGCGTTACACAGGAATTGAAAGGGATCTGGAACATAGAACAATACAGAGCAGAACAGGCCCTTCGGCCCTTGGTGTTATGCCGAACTGTGAACTATCCTCAGCTCATCCCCCTACACTATCCCAAAATCATCCATGTGCTTACCGAAGGATTGTTTAAAATCTCCCTAATGTGGCTGAGTCGACTACATTGGCAGATAGGGCATTCCAAGCCCTTACCACTCTCTGCATAAAGAACCTGTCTCTGACATCTGTCTTAAATCTATCATTCATCAATTTGCAGTTATGCCCCCTCATACAAGCTGACGTCGTCATCCTAGGAAAAAGACTTTCACTGTCTACTCTATCTAATCCTCTGATCATCTTGTATGTGTCGATCAAATTCTCTCTTAGCCTTCTTCTTGCCAATGAGAACAGATACGAGTCTCTCAGCCTTTCCTCCTAAATACCTTCCCTCCAGACCAGGCAACGTCCTGGTAAATCTCCTCTGCACCTTTTCCAATGCTTCCACATCCTTCCCGAAATATGGGAACCAGAACTGTACAAAATATTCCAAGTGCGGCCGCACCAGCATTTTGTATAGTTGCAGCATGATATAACGGCTCCTGAACTCAATCCCTCTACGAATGAAACCTAACACACCATGTGCCTTCTTAACAGCACTATCCACCTGGGTGGCAATTTTCAGGGATCTATGTACATGCATCCCAAGATCCCACTGCACATCCACACTATCAAGAATCTTTCCATTGACCCAATACTCTGCCTTCCTGTTAATCTTCCCAAAGTGCATCACCTCACATTTACCTGCGTTGGACTCTATTTGCCCCCTCTCAGTCCAATTCTGCAGTTTATCTAAGTCACCCTACAACCTGTAACATTCTTCCACATCGTCCACTACTCCACCGACTTTAGTGCCGTCGGCAAATTTACTAATCCATCCACCTATGCCTGCGTCTTAATCATTTATAAAAATGACAAACAGCAGTGGTCCCAAAACAGATCCTTGTGGCACACTACTAGTAACCGGACTCCAGGCTGAATATTTTCCATCAACCACCATTCGCTGCCTTCTTTCCAAAAGCCAGTTTCTAATCCAAACTGCTAAATCACCATCAATTCCAAACCTCTCCATTTTCTCCAACAGCCTACCATATGGAACCTTATGAAAGGCTTTACTGAAGTCCATGTATACCACGTCAACTGCCCTACCCTCATCTACATGCTTGGTCACCTTCTCAAAAAACCCAATGAGGTTTGAGAGACATGACCTGCCCTTGTCGAAAACATGTTGACTACCTGAATCAAATTGTTGCTTGCTAGATGATTATAAATCTTATTTATAATCCTTTCCAAAACCTTCCGTCAACAGAAGTAAGGCTCACTGGCCTATAATTACTTGGGTCATCTCTACTGTCCTTCTTGAACATAGGCGCAACATTTGCTATCCTCCAGTCCGCTGGTGCCAAACGTGTAGTCAATGACGACTCAAATATCAAAGCCAAAGGCTCTGCTATCTCCACCCTAGCATCCCAGAGAATCGTCAGATAAATCTCATCGAGCCCAGGGGGCTTGTCTACTTTCACTCCTTCTAAAATTGATAGCACCTCTTCGTAACTAACCTCGAACCTTTCTAGTCTAATATCTCGTATTTCATTCTTCCCGTCTACAATATTCTACGTTTCCTGATTGAAAACCGATGAGAAATGTTCGAGATCTCCGATCTCCACACGGTCCACACTCAACTTCCCACTTCTGTCTTTGAGTGGCCTGTTTCTACTCTCGTCATCCTTTCATTCCTCACAAACCTATCGAAAGCTTTGAGGTTCTACTTTGTTCTATTTGCTAAGGACTGTTCGTGTCCTCTCTTTATTCTTCTTAAGTCTCTCTTTAAATCCTTCCTCGCTTATCTGTACTCTCCATTGCCTCAGTTGAATCATCTTGTCTCATCAACACATAAGGCTCCTTCTTTCGCTTAACAAGAGATACAATTTCTGTAGTAAACCACGGTTCCCTTACCTTATTACTTCCTCCCTAACTCACAGGGGCATACATATCAAGGACTTGCAATATCTCTTCCTTAACCCAGCTCCACATTTCAATTGGCTGCATTCCCTGCATTTTGCTGCCCCATTCTATGCATCCTAATTCTTGCCTAATCGCATTATAATTGCCCTTTCCCCATCAATAACTCTTGACGTGTGGCATGCACTTATCCCTTTGCATCGCTAAACTAAACCTAACTGGATTATGGTGACTCCGTTCAAAGTGCTCACCTGCAACTAAATCAAACACCTGGCCTGGTTCATTACCAAGCACCAGATCCAGTATGGCCTCCAGTCTTTTTGGTCCTTCGACTACTGTGTCAGGAAACTCTCCTGTACACATTGGACAAAACAGATCCATCGGAGTAAGCTGAATAAACAGTAATATAATCAACATCAACTGATATAAATAACATCTGAGTCTTACCAGGAACACCAATGATAGCCAGGATAGGAAAATAAAAATAGCGAATAAGACAAAATGTATGATAGATCCTTAATGTTAATGACATCCATTTTGCAGACAGCATCCAAATTTCATAAGATAAACCACTGTTCATGGTTCTAACATTCCAGTCTAATGTTCCAAGATTCTGATTAATTGATGAAACGTGCCTGTCTAATCTTGTCAGATTCTGATCCATTCATGGAACATTTCAGTCTAATCTTCTCCGTATCTGATCTCTCCTCCCCTTCTTCCTGGAACTGTTGAGCCCTTCTAGTGTTGTAGGTAATGCTCCTACTTACACAATGGAAAAATACATTGAACGAAGCCCATTTATCATTTAAATATGAAAGGCATCCACTGGGATAATTAGAATCCATGGAGACTGACATTAATCATAGCCACTGAACAAATAGGATAAATTAATCTCTTCCTTACATCACACTTTCATATCACAATAAAAGAGAACATTTATTCGGACTGCATGGAATGTATGAGGGTTGCTGAGGGATGGATCATAAGCTTTTCAATCTTTTTAATATTTCTTCTTGTATATGGGGCAGTGTCAGAGCACTGCAGGGTTGTATCTGTTCCACCCTGATTATATAAGTAGACCAGGATATAATAACAGAGCAGCTTCATAAAATGACTGTTACGGACATTTCTAGAGATCAGAAACCAAGGTAACAGTATTTGGTGTCCAATGACCTTGTGTAACGTTGTATCTAGTTTTAAGTGCCCTGGTATTAAATGCCTGCATAACCTTGAGACATATTCAAAACATAGAGACAGTTGCTTATGAACGGGGAAAGCAATTCTGTCCCCATGTCTCTCTTCCAGAGGGATAGGAGGTTGCCATTCAGCCCACACTAGTCTCTCATCATTTGAAGAGTTGGAAAACTGGAATATTAGTACATTTTCCAAATGGAATCATTGAAAACATAGTGTGGCATAGTGATTTAGTGATTAACACTGCTGACCGACAGTGTTAGAGACCTGGCTGTGCAGAGTTTGTTTTCCCAATGTCTGTGTGGATTTCTGCTGGATGCCCCAGTTACCTCCCACATTTGAAGGATGTGCAAGGTAACTGGACTGGCCATCCTAAGTTGCACATGGTGTTCATGGATGTGTAGGTTAGGCATGGGAAATGCATGGTAATCGAGGGATGGGTCTGGGTGGATGCTCCTCAAAGGTTCAGTGTGAGTTTCTTGAAACAAATAGTCTGTTTCTGTAATATGGGGATTATCTGATTCTAATTGCTCCTGCAGCTGTACAAAGTCTTACTGAGAGGAGTCCTGGAGTACATTGTGTTTGTTGTGCTTCTGTATCTGAGAAGGGAGGGATTTCCATCATATTCAATTTAACGGCTGCTTATAACCCACAGGTTGCTGCATTACCTCCTGTCTCTGGCCTGTTTTTCAGTGTCCCAGTACTGGTACTGTTAGAAAGTTACAATATCTTTGATTTGTTTTTTTTTTCCGGGGAATGGGGGGAGGGGTGGGGGCGGTGGGGTTGGTGTTGGTGGTGGTAATTGGCCAGGTTCCATTCTGATTGAAATTTGAATGGTTCATTGGGGCTTTCTGTTTACCCAACAGATAATGCCTCCAACTTAAGACTTCAGTGTCTTTTAAAAAAGGCATTATTAAGGGGCGTGGTCAACTGTCGTTCTGCGGTTCATTTCAGAACTTTAGTCAGTTGAGTTTCAACAGGGAATATTTCCTGAGGCCGAACTTGATGTGAAAAATAATCTTGCTGCCTATTGCTTGTTACTCTGATCGGGAGTGGTGATATTATCCCTCGGCCTCCCCTGACACTGGTTGAGTGGAGAATAACAATGATCTCCCAGCAATGCTATACATTCCTCCAGAGGGCTCAGACTGCTCTAACCTCGGGGTCAACTTCAGGGCAGGCAGTCATGGTCTGCTGTCATGGCCTGCACTACTGGTCCTGGGGTAAGGGGAAGTCATGCTGGTGACCCTGCCCACGCATGTGAATGCCACATTGAGGACTTGGGAAGGGCAGTAATTACCCCCTGCTTACCAAGTACAGGCTCAATATCGGAGCTGTGCAGGGTAGTTCAAACGGACTGAGTGCCTCTCGTCCATAATGGACTTTCAAGTTTGACAATGTTTACTAGGATGTTTGTTAATTCCAGAATCTCTGGAGACTGGTGACGTGGTCTGTGAATGTTGTGCAGAAAGAAGTGGGGGAAATTAACGTGATTCTGACTGTGAGGACTCGAACACCAATTAATGTGGTGAATTAGAGTGAGATCCACTTATCCTCATAACAGGAATCTCTCCCCATGCTCAGATCAACTGTCACTTTGCACAAAAATACAATATGATTAAACCAATACATACAAGCATAAGATATAGGAGCCGATATATGCCATCTGGCACCTCAAGCCTGCTCAGCCATTCAGTAAGATCAGGCCTGATCTTTTCTCGGACTCAATTCCAGTTATCCGCCCTCTCACCATAACCTTTAATTCTTGGACTGTTCAAAAATCGATCTATTCTTGCTTTAAACATTCAACGAGATAGCCTCAACTGCTTCACTGAGCAGAGAATTGCAAAGATACATAAACCTCCTCAAATCAGTCCTAATTCTGCTCCTCTTTTTTTTTCAGGCAAGGCCCCAGCTTTTCTTTTATCCGTCAGTGGACACAATCTCCCTGCTTTTATTTTGTCTATTCCCTTTTTCAACGATACAGGATAAACCCTTCTGCTAATTTAATGCAGACCCACGGAAAAGCTCACATCACCTCGTACTCTGGTGTAGCATGTGTGACAGAGAACTACCCAAATTCCACTACTTAAATAAAAAAAAAAACATTTTATCCTTTCATTCCCAAGGAGAACATTAAACAACAACTGCCCACTCTGTAAGCCTCCTTTGTCTGAAAGATTTACCTACCATCCGCTCTATAACAATATACAACGACTCATCCGATAATGTGTCAATTAAATTTACAAAACAATCAATTTTCAAAACCCCCAAACCCCCAAAATCCTCTGTGTCTTCCTGGGTATGTCTTCAGTATTCTGCTGCACAGATTCTTCATATGAGAAGGTAGTTTTTAGGGAGAGCGTCGGCGGGCACCCTATCGATCACAGTAGGTGATCCTTGTCTGGCTGGCTAACTGTTCAAAATACTTGATGTTTACAGCCAAAAATATCGGATCGTCTCATTGGTTTGATACTGTTCAAACAGTAAAATTCAATTTAGAATGTTTTAGTAACTTGTGGCATATTTAAACTGATTGTGGAAATTGGAATTGTTTCGGAACGTAGCAATACAGGTCAACTATTTGTTTCACAGTCAAATCTTATGTTTTTCGATTTTCTAGCCTTCAAGTTTCCTGCCAGCTTTCACTCTCTCTTAAAGGTACAATACATGCCGATAACTTCAGAACAGTTCCCCATTAAGGAAAACAAAAATGAACCATCATCATGTTAAGATTGTTTCATTCTGTTTCTATTTCTTAGCAACGTTACCATGACATACATAGGACATTTATCTAAATTCATGTTAACTTCTGCCCACATACATATCTATTCATCTCCTCCAAACTTTATCAGTCAAATCAGTGATACCACATCTGATATTCCATTCTTACGATCAGCAACATTTACGACTTGTAAATTAAAAATCTGCGACATAAGACTCCAGTGAAATAGTCTCAGTTTGTCGTCTTTAAATAGTGCTAAGAAGGTAAGAGGTTTGTGATTCGCCACATTGTTCATGACGTTCAAATAAACGTGTTGTAAGGCCAATACAGAACACAATAACTCTTTCGATCGTAGAGTATTTTCTATCGTGAGTATTGAGTTTCTTTGAAAAGTAACCAACTGACAATTCAATCATCATCTTCCTGCAGCAGTACAGATTCAATCGCTATGTTATTAGCTTCAATTGCGACTTTCAAGTGTTTCAAAACGTTTGGCGTAGGTAGAACTGGTGCAGTGGCTAATACTGCTTTTAAATTGTCAAATGCCTCCTGGCATTGCTGTTTCCATCGAAATTCAATGTTCTTCTCTAGCAAATATGTTAATGGTGCCACGATGCTGCTGAAGTTTGGAACAAACGTCTGAGAGAATCTGTTTAGTTTCAAACATCGAAGAAACTTTCTTCGAGGTTGATCGTGGAAATTCCTTGATGGTCTTCATCTTTGCATTCCTTGGGACCAACCTTTCATGACCAATGTTATGTCCAAAAAATGTCACATCTGCTTTCGCGAATTCTGTTTTCTGTACGTTTATTACCAGTTTTGCTTCTCTTAATCGTTGAAAGAGACATGCCAACTGTATCATGTGATCTTTCCAGAACTCAGTCAAGATCATTTAATCCCTGCCCAGGTAGACTGCACACTGTGTTCAGCCAGTTGGACTGTGGCAGGTGTGTTCTTCATTTCAAAGGACATCACTTTGAATTGATATAACCCATTTGGGTTTAGAAACGCAGGAACCTCTTTCGCTTCCTGCAATAAAGGTACCTGCCAATAACCACGCACTAAGTCCAATTGTGTGATTGACCTGGCTTGTCCAACATTCTCTATGCAGTCCACTAACTGGCTTGTCCAACATTCTCTATGCAGTCCACTAATTTCAGTATTGAGTCTGAGTCCAATTTCATGACAGTATTGACCTTCCGACAGTCCATGCAAAATCGTTGAATCCATCAGGTTTGGGAACTGAGACGATTAGTGAACCCCACTCGCTCTGAATCGTTTCAATTATATCTTCATTGAGCATTGCCACCACTTCCTTCTGTACCTGTGTGGCTTTGAAAGGAATAAGCCTGCAAGGGCTTTGTTTTATCGGAACAGCATTGCCTACATTTATCCTATGCACAATAGGATAGATGTAGGCAATAGTCCTCCCCATCGTATTACTGCATATGTCCTCATAATTCTGTAATAAACATTTTTGTGTGCAGGATGATTTCCTGACACAGTATGTAGACAAGCCAACAAGTGTCCAAGCCACATTGGATTTGATCCTGATTAATGAACCTGGCCAGGTGTTAGATTTGGAGGTAGGTGAGCACTTTGATGATCGTGACCACAATTCGGTTATGTTTACTTTAGCGATGGAAAGAGAAAGATACATAACGCAGGACAAGAGTTATTGCTGGAGGAAAGTCAATTGAGATGCGATTAGGCAAGATTTAGAATGCATAGGATGGGGTACTAAACTACAGGGTGTGAGCACAATTGAGATGTGGAGCTTACTCAAGGAACACCTCTTGCATGCCCTTGATAAGTCTGTTCAAGTCAGGTAAGGAGGAAGTGGTCGAACGAGAGATCCGTGGTTTACTAAAGAAGTTGCCAGTATTGTCAAGAGGAAGAAGGTGAGTTGAGTCAACCCTGGTAATTGTGGACCAGCGAGCCTTACTTCGGTTTTGGGTAAAGTGATGGAAAAAGTTATGAGAGATACGATTCATAATCATCTAGAGAGGAAAGATTTGATTAGGGATAGTCAACACGCTTTTGTGAAGGATAGGACGTTCTTCCCAGAAAAGTATTGAGTTCTTTGAGATGGCGACCAAACAGGCGGATGAGGGTAAATGGGTGATGCGGTGTATATGGATTTCAGTAAGGCGTTTGAT
>NC_057754.1:11968452-11978014 GCF_004010195.1 Chiloscyllium plagiosum | reverse complement strand
GAATCGTGCAGGACCGGAGGTCCCAATCTCAGGGGAAGGGGTTACCCACTTAAGAAACAAATGAGGAGCATGTTCTCACATTCAGAGGGTAGCAAGTATGTAGAAGTATTTACAGCAAAGGCCTGTCAGGACTGGGTACATTCAAGGCTTCAGTTATCTCTTTGTTAATAGCATGGAGCAAGTGGCAGTGTTAAATGTGTCCAAATTTGCTGACAATACACACTCGTGGAAGTGAATGTTGTGATGAGATCATGGCATTATGCAGAGGCAAATAGATAGGTTGGGTGAGTGGGGAAAAACTTGTCAGATGCAGTTTCATGTCCGGATTATGAGGTCATGCACTTTGGTCGGAAGTGTCAAAACACAGAGTACTATTAAAATCGAGAGAAAGTAGAAGAAACGTATGACACAGAGGAATCTTATGCATGGCACAAACAAAGATTAGTATGATATTCTTTCCCTGACAAAAAGAATGGCTCCATTTCCGATTGCTAACAATGAAAGGGATGATTTCCCAGGAAAGAAAAATAACTGAAACTAATAGCCTAATCGAAAATTTAGATAAGACTTGGATCGTTCCAATCGACGACGTTGATGTTTATGGCTCTCTAAAATTTGTTTACAATGGGGCTGGGAGTGGGATTAGGGGAGTGGAAGTCGGGTTACCCATGATTACTGTCATCCTTCATCTGTCTACGTCATTTTGTACGTTTTATTTCGCATTTTGGTTCCTGTGAGTGCCCTTGTAAACTATATCCCCGAGTGACTTATTTCCCTGGTTGTTCTTCATCACGATCCGAAAGAATTCAATATTCTTTTCTCCTGAATCTCGGTAATCTCTGATCAAATGTCACGAGAAACTCGATATTTTCCACGCCTGTCTGCCTTCTTGCAATATCAATTGATCCGTCACTGTGTTACTGTTGCACAAATCAAGAACATATCAAACAGCGTCAATAACATCTAGGTTGCGACCGCAGATAACTGCAGCCTTTCCCCAGAGTACTGCCAACTGTGCGATCACAGAAGCACACATTGAACAGCCAGGAATCTCAAAACAATAGAAACACTCTTTTGGGCTACAGACCTGGTTGTATTTCTCGATCAGCAATCGAATGTTACATTGGTGATATCAACAGTTCACTCACACAAGGAACTAAGGAACGGAGGAGACAGTGAGGACTGTAGATATTGGAGGTCAGAGTCGTGAGTGTGGTGCTGTAAAACACAGCAGGTCAGGCAGCATCCAAGGAGCAGGCGAATCGACGTTTTGGCCGAATGCCTGATGAAGTACTCATCTCAGAAACGTCCATTCTCCTGCTTCTTTGATGCTGCCTAACCTGCTGTACTTTTCCAGCAACAAATTATCCATTGCTGCAGACTGTCACACAATCCGAGCTTCCAGCCATGGAATCAGCGACGCTCAGTGTCTTGAGTCAACCTACTCAGGACACCAGGTAGTGGTCTTTTGTGTCAAGTTGATCTTCATGAATGCGTATCGTGAGTTGTTTGTCCTTTATAATGTTTCCAGCAGTCATTACGTGCAACATTGTTTGGCCAAATTTGTCCTGAAGATGATGGGTATTGGGTACATGTTTTGGTGAGTTGTTGTCAAACGTGGCTTTCGGTTTATCCTGTCTCATAAATCCGAGTGGTCAGAGGAGTCTGGCTGTACGTGCTGAGACATTTTTTTAACCTATAATGTAGAGTGCTTGGTGTGTTGGGTCATGGCATGTCCTCCTCGCGTTGTTTTTGGCAAGGTATCTGCGGGAATATCTATTGTTGCAAAGTTTTTCTGGAGTAACCAGTAAACAACACAACCAGCTGTTCCGAGTAGCAATGTAAAGCGATGACGAGGACAACAAATTTGACTGGGACAACACAAAAATAATAGGACCAGCTAAACAGAGTGCAGCCAGAGAATTTCTAGAATGACGAGACTCATCCAATGACTCCATCAAAAAACATGTTGATCTGGACCCAACACACTGAGACATGCAAAGAACGACAAGAACCAGCAACTGAAAGCAGTGGGAAGGAAATTAAAACAATTCGAAACGCTGCAGGACAGCAGCGCTTCACACGAGTTTCATCTGCCTTCAGAATATCACCGAGAAAGGGGAGTCAACGGCTGCAAACCAACTTCACAAAACCACCGAACATCCCCACACTATCTGCAGCCTTCACCGAAACTACAGATCTTTACACAAACCTTGAAACCCTGAAACAGTCAGAGCCGCACCAGCGGGAAAATGAACTCTGGCCTCCCACGTGACAACTGAGGTTTCTAAACGCCACACGAAGGACGTCAGAGCTAACTGAGCCTGCAAGCTACATGTGCATCTCTTGTCAATAACACCTTGATTATCCTCATCCCATTTTCCATTATTTAACGTTGTATACCTTAAGCATTACAAATTCACAGTTAAATATCTCTGAAGGTTATTAGAATTTCTGCTGCTCTGACACACAGAGACAGTGGTGTCCAGATTCCAACCACTCGCTGGCTGATAAAGTTTTTTCTATGTACAGCTCCTCGAACTTTTATGACTCCTATCTTAAATCTATGGCTACCTTTAGATTGATCCCTCTATCATCGGGAAATTTTTCATTAAGTGCACCCAATCCATGCTCCTCATTATTTCCTACATCTCAATACTGTCTCCTCTCAATCTCTCCTACTCTCACAAAAACAAGGCTAGTCTGTCTAAACTCTTTCATACCTGAAGTTCTTGAATCCAGACAACATATTGGCAAATCACTTCTGCACCGTTTCCACAGCTGTCATATTGCTTCTTTTATGTAAATTGCAGAATTGTTCATAATCCTCCAGCGAAAGACGAATAAAGACTTGAAATAAATGTGGGGAATTCATATCTGATTGCATTAAGTGGCTTAAAGGTCCTCATGGTGGTATTGGGGCACGTTCAACTAACAAGAGTGACAGCTGCAGCAGTAAGTTAACGGTGTCAATGTGAAAGTGAACGTTAATTTGTGCAATGCCCAAGTGGCACGGGAGGAGGATGGAAAGGAAGAATAGTGTTTGTGAAAGGGAGAAAATCTCCGAGATTTGGTGGAGATAAAGTTTGAAGCAATAGCTTCATCACCTTAGGAGTATTTACACCTTAAAAATTGATTGTTTCCTTTCTGCGTTTTTTTTTTTTGCACAGGTTACATGGAGTAACATTGAACAAATGCGCATTACTGATACTCAGATTTGAATGGAGGTTGCTTCAGCCACAATGCAGAGGATGAACCGCTATACGATCACATGAAAATACCGAAAAGTAAAAGCAATAAATACAATGGATGAGATTGGCGAGGAACAGCACCACATGCACAAGAGGATAACCCACTGAGATTGGGTTGAATCGTCATCTTCGATGTCCTCAGTGGCTGTGGAGATTCCTTCATTGAGAAAGTGAAGAATGAGTTCGATGGATTTCTAGAAAAGATGAAATATACAGATAATAGTACATAAATTGTTGAAACATACGTTTTAATAACAATGAAGCTTCACATTGTTACTTTACCAGTGCCACGAGACAAGGTAGTAACTACTGTTACACACTCACATCACACCCGTTCCCAGGTCTGGAATCAGAGAAATTTAATGGCGCAGTGGCGAAGATCCGATTGGAAATTGGGAGTGGAACGAACGCGTGGATGTCTACTCTATCTGCCCATGACAAAGTCCGTGAGCATGCAGTCCTTCTATGAAAGCAGAGGGGCGCGTGAAACGCCCAGGCTGGGAACTCCAAACTCGGCTGGAGCAACTTATGTTGAAATGGGATAGGGAGCATTGGGAGAGAAGGCTGGGAGGCCTAACCTCATCTGGAGACACTTCAATTGACATGGCGCAGGAAACATTGGGTTAATGGAAAGTATCCTGAGCCATTTTAATCTGAACTGAAATAGTTTTCGGCAGCATACATTTTTGTGGATTGAGGGAGTATCTGTCCCAGGGAATTGTAACAATTATAAATAAACATTTTGCAAAGTCTGAGCTCGTGTGCGAGTATCTGTGCATTGTGAAATGGACTAAATATCATTGCACTGTGACATTTCTCATATTCTGACTCTGCAGTCGGTTAGCTTTCTGGAAGGATATTTTAAAAAAAATTTTTGTGTGTTCGTCAATTTCCTGCAAGCTTGTTCTGGTCTAGTCATTGATGTAACATCAACAACCGAAAATTAATATGATGTTGGGATTCGGTTCGAGGTTCCCTCGAATTATGGAAGAACAACAGGGGGAGAGCAGGTGAAATTTATCAGAACAGCAGTGATCAAATTGAATGGATGGGCAGACAAAGGGTGAAAGGAACCTTCATGGGGATAAATCTGCTTTCTTTGCCAACGAAACATAACGCATCACAAAGTGGTGACTATTGAAGTCAAACAGTGCGGGTGATAATATTTGCTGGTTTTGTGAATGTCTCACCTGGACTGACGGGAATGGAGCTTATAAGTCCTTCTACATAGAGTGAAGCGGGAGAATGTAAACACAGCAAGCTAAAACAAAAAACATAAATATTTGTTCTTTTCTGAACTTCAGTCCCGGACTGACTAAGATGACCTTTTGAAAAGTATTTTACAACATGTCAGGAGAGGAGTTACAGATTCGAACACGGAAACCAAATTACGTATCAAGATAAAATCATGCCACTTTATTTGCTAAGACAAAAGCAGCATGGAAGTTCTACCGACTGACTCGCAGTAATTCTTGCACAATATCACAAATTTGTTTCCCATGAAAAGGGAACAGCTGCACTTCCTCTAAATTCCTAAACGCATTAAAACCTCGGTACCTTGAACAAATCACACCTCAATGTTTTTTGATCTGTGTAGAACAACTTCAACTTCTCCACCCTGAACTTAGATATAATATTCCACATTTATTTGACTGTTCTGATAAATCTGCTTTTCGATTTCTCCACAGACACTCACATTCTTTGTCGAGATTACCTGTTTGCGCAAACCCAAATGCTGTGTATTCGTGTGGGTGATGTCATTACACACAGGCAATTGCTCAGTAACATCATCCTGATTCCTGGGTATTTCCTCAACTGTGAACGTTTGCTCTGACCACAGTGCTTCTGATTTTGTTCAAGCTGCCGGGTCCAAATTTGAATACCAAGGTGAAATCAAATAAATCAAATAAATTACTCCAGTATTTTTTTCCTGATAATCTACCCACTTCTAATGCTGTGCTTTCTTACCTGCAAAATGTTTTACATGTCTCTTTGGCGGATGTGACCATTTAGTGCCAACTGAAGCACAGTTCATCCATTGATCTGTTTGATACTTTTCTCCTGAATGAAGCTTCTGTCATGGGTTTAACTATCTTTCTCCAAGAATGTCAGTATTACCTTGGTTGTTTTTTTTATTATTCTTACTTCTATTGACTCTCTAAATTAGGATTTTTAAGACCCTTGTTTTTCCTGATATACATTAATGATCTGGATTTTGGTTTAGAAGGGACAATTTCAATGTTTTCCGATAACACTAAACCTGGAAAAAATGTAAACTGTCCAAAAAGACATTTCCAAGTTGGTGGAGTGGGTGGCAAATGAAGTTCAAAATAGAGAAGGGTGAGATGCTGCACTTTGATTGGAAGAACAATGAAAGGCAATATAAAGTAGGGGGTACAATTCTAAAAGGGGTGCAGGAGCAGAGGGACCTGGGTGTATATTTGCACAGATGACTGAAAGTGGTAGGAGAGGTAGAGAGAGCAGTTGATAAAGCATATGGAGTTTATTTATAGGAATATAGAGTACAAGTGTAAGGAACCTGTATAAGACACTTCTCAGCTGAAGTATTGTGTACAACTGTGGATCATACATAATCAAAAAAATGTGAATGCAGAAGCGATTTACTAGAATAGTTCCAGAAATGGGAAGCCTCAGTTATAGAATCATGGACTGATACAACATGGAAACAGACCCTTTGGTCTAGCTCGTCCATGCCGACCAGACATCCCAATCTGACCTAGTTCCATTTTCCATCATTTGGCCCTGTGTGCCTTGTCTTCAAATACTCACACCTGAAGGTTATGAGGGTTACTGCCTCTCCCGCCCATGCAGACATTAAGTTCCTGATTCAACCACTCGCTGGCTGTATAAGTTTTTCCGCACATTACCACAAAACATTTTTCCTTTTATCAGAAATCTATGGGTCCCTGTTGATTTAAACCCTCCACCAATGGCAAGCGTTTCTTTCCGTCGACCGTATCCATGCCGGTCATAATTTTGTACTTCTTAATCATGTCTCCTCATAATCTTCCTCTCTCTGAGAAAAAAATAACCCCAAGGTGTCTCATCTCTCCTCATAACTGAAGCTCTTCAGCACAGAAACTATCCCCATATGCAGCTGTCATATTGCTGCTATACCGTGAATTATGGAACTCCAAATAAAAATGTGCAGGGGGAAGGAACAAATTACATAAATGTCACAGAAAGCCACAGAAATTTCTCTTTTCCAAAATTAAAAGGTCCCTTTTCCTCGCTACTGCTCTGAATTCCTTTCCTGAGACTGACGCTCCAACACTGTCTGGTCAATGTCCTTTAAAAGTGCTGCATGATGATTGATGTCACAACCACGGTGTCTGAATGATTCAAATGGTTTGAAGGTTCAAATGTTTCGGTGAGACTGGGGCAAGTCCACTCAGCAACAATGATGGCAACACAGACTGAACGTTGTCCATGCAGAAGTAAGTGTCAGAGTGAGCAGTGCATTTTTGAAATGGGACGAGGGAACATATTCACAACAGGACTCGGAAAGATGTCAGACAGCGGCAGTTAGAAGGAACAGAATCATCACTTCAGAGAAAATTTTCATGTAAAAATAATTAATGATAAAAATGCCAAATCAATGAAAATTTAATTATATAAATACAGTGTTACAAATCAACCTTTTGACCCCAGTCATAGAACGAGTTATAACGTAGGTAACAACATGTATAATGTTCAAATACGCCGTTTTTAAGAGATATTTTAAAGTGACAATCTGAGATCAAGAGAGAGAGTTTAGTGAAGAGGCTACACAGTTTATACCCTTGGCAGCAATAGGTTGTGGGCCACCTTTGTGAACGTGTGGAAAAGTTAAAAGCGAGAATGCTTAGATGCATGGTTTAGTGGTAATGCAGATATAATGAAGGGTGTTTTTTAAAACAATAATTGTTTGGATATAGGCATTGTTGGCTGTGTTGGCACTTTTTGCCCAGCCATAATTGCACCGGAGAGGGCTGGAGGACTTTAAAGACCGAGGCAGAGAGACGGTATTTCTTTCTTCAACTTTTTGTGTTGAGAAAGCATTTGTTTCTTCTCCAACTTCTCCAACTTTGGTAATAGACACATTGTTCCAAAGATGCCGCTGTGTGTGGGGACATTGCCCACTTCTCTCTCATAGCCTTATACCGAAGAATACGTGACAATTCCACCTTAAAGAATCCCAGCAGTATGTATACAGGCGCTTTGCTCCCAAGCGTAAACCAGCCAGAGCAATCCTCATATCCTAATATTCTTTATTTACCTCAGGATAATGCATCTAACCCACATAAACCTGAACACTAAGGGCAATTTAGCTCAGCCAATTCACCCACCCTGCAAGTCTTTGGACTGTCCGAGTACACTGGAGCACCCTGAAAAAATCCATGCAGCACAGTGCGAACGTGAAAACTTCACACATACAGTTGCCAGAGTCTGAAATTGAATCAGGCTCCTCAGCGCTGTGACAAAGCAGTAATGATCAATGACCCAGCGAGCCTAACATCTCCCTAGCGCCCTCACTCACACTCATCGAGAGTGAGATCCTGCCCTTATTTCCTGTTTAGTCAGTGACCCTTCTCCGTCCCTGTACCACTAGCCCCGCCCTTTGCTTACTGTTGACAGTGCCATATCACCATGCCAGTGGCCAGCGCGCTGGAGAAGGAAAACAATGTAGATTATGAACATGCGCACCACAAGTTATCTCCGGACAGAAATGTTGGTCCCTCACGTCAAAGGTGGAGATTGAAGGTTGAAGGAGAGGGCCGAGTACGGAGCTATATACAGGTTTGTATTTTTCATGACTGGTCTGAGCACAACTCTAGCACCAAAAAAATTGGTTTTACGGGCTGTGATTGAAGCCGCAGAGATCCTCAGACCGTTATCCTTGGATCAGTTTGTCTTGTTTTCGTTTAAGTTATCGCTTCACTATTTGTTAATCTCTCTTTGGTGTGCATAGGGCTGAAATCAAAGGTTATTGAGTTAAATCATTGTTGTCGAGTGTGGTGCTGCCAAAGTACATCAGATCAGGCAGAATCCGAGGAGCAGGAGAAGTGACGTTTTGAGCAAAACCCCTTCACCAGGAATGAGTCTGGTGAGCCAAGACAGTGGTAAGATATTTCAAAAGGGGCTGGTTCGGGGGCATGGGAGCTGAGATTGCAATACGGAGATGAAGGTGGGGATGATGGGACAGGTCAGAGAGGATGGTGGAGTGGATAGGTGAGAAGGAAGCTCGACAGTGTAGGCCAGGTCATGAGGGAGTTGCCGAGTTCGAAGTTTGGATTTGGGATAAGATGGGGAGTGGAGGGGTAATCAGGAAATTGTTGCAATTCACATTAATCCCGTGAGGTTGGATGGACCTAAAGTGGAAGATGAGGCGTTCTCCCGACAGGCGTTTGGTGGTTAGGACTTGGCAATGAGGGAAGCACAGAACCTTCATGTCCTTGGCCGAGTGGGAGCGAGTTGTTTAATTGGTCGGCCACATGGTGATGCGGTTGGTTGGTGTGGACGTCTCACAGATGCTCTCTGAAGCGTTCTGTACGCAGTTGGCCTGCCTCCCTAATGTAGAGGAGACCGTATTGGGAGCAACGACTACAGTGAAGCACATTTGTGGAAATGCGGGTAAATTTCTGATGAATGTAGAAGGCTTCTTTTGGGCCTTGGACGGAGGTGATTGGGAGGAATGGGCGCAGGATTCCTAATTCCTGCGGTAGCAGGGGAAGGTGCTGTTAGGAGTGGGAAGGTTGGTGCTTGGCAGTGATACAGTTTTTGAGTGGGGAAGCTTGCACCAGTCTCAATTTTGCTATGTGATGGCGCACACTTGACTTCGAAATCCAGCATCAGCAGTTCTCACTTTCTCCTCCTTAAATAGTTGGTGTATTCGGTTAAAAACTAACCGGCAACCCGACTTGTTCACTGTAAATGCCACCAATTTCCCAGAGATCAGTAATGGAAAGGGTACTGAGGGATAGGATTTATGAGTATCTGGAAAGACACTGCTTGATTAGGGACAGCCAGCACGGATTTGTGAAGGGTAGGTCTTGCCTTACAAGTCTGATTGAATTCTTTGAGGAGGTGACCAAGCATGTGGATGAGGGAAGAGCAATGGATGTAGTGTACATGGATTTTAGTAAGGCATTTGAGAAGGTTCCCCATGGTAGGCTTATGCGGAAAGTCAGGAGGCATGGGATAGAGGGAAATTTGGCCAATTGGATAGAAAACTGGCTAACCAGTCGAAGTCAGAGAGTGGTGGTAGATGGTAAATATTCAGCCTGGAGCCCAGTTACAAGTAGAGTTCC
>NC_057754.1:11881679-11967976 GCF_004010195.1 Chiloscyllium plagiosum | reverse complement strand
CAAGGGGATATAAATTTAAGGTGAAGGGTGGAAGGTATAGGGGAGATGTCAGGGGTGGGTTCTTTACCCAGAGAGTGGTGGGGGCATGGAATGCGCTGCCTGTGGGAGTGGCAGAGTCAGAATCATTGGTGACCTTTAAGCAGCAATTGGATAGGTACATGGATGGGTGCTTTCGCTAGGACAAATGTTCGGCACAACATCGTGGGCCGAAGGGCCTGTTCTGTGCTGTATTGTTCTATGTTCTATGTTCTATGTTCTAGATCACATTCCTGTCATTGCGGGTTTCCTTCAATTCCTCTCACTTATCTCTTCACGAATATGTTAGTGATATCATTTTGTGATCGTTTGTGCTGACATAACCAGATATATAATGAATTTTTGTGCCATCTCCTCATTCCACATTATAATTTCGCCTGTTTGACTGTAAGGAATTTGTTTCCATGGCATTTTTTCTCTTCATATTCTTTTGGAAGCTTTGAAAATTAGTTTGCATGTTAAGCTAAAGCTTACCTTCAGGATTTATTTTTCTATCTTCAGTAATCCTTTAGTCTTCTTTTGTTGCATTCTGAACTGCTTCCAGTTAACTTGTATGCTGCTCTTTTTAGCCGGTTGGTACGCCTCTTACTTGAAGTCACTTCTTCTATCCCTCATATTCTTTGTGAGCCATGGCAGGGCCACCTATCCCGATTAATGTTGTGACTGACAGGAATGATCAACAGTCACAGTTCCTTCAAGAGCTTTTCCATTTTTTTATCGTTTTAAGTGATCTTCCCAAATTATTGTGTCTCATGCCATCATAATTTTGTCCATTTAGATTTTAACCCACAGTCTCAGAATTATCGTTGTCACTGTAGTGCATAGTGCATCACTCTCACACAAGGTGCTTCTCATGGTTAGATTCCCAGCAATTCCCTTCTCATTACAAAACAGAAATTTTAATACAAAACTTGTCGTTGTCCCAGAAGATCAAAGGACCGCAAACTCACGAGCAAGAGAGAGAGAGAGATGACTGATGGTACTTTAAACTGTGTGTCACTATGCCTCAGGCCAGTGGTAATGTTCAGAAGCTGGAACTTGCATGGCAACCTCAACCGGTGCAGGGATTGGGCACGTGCTGTTGTTGTCACTCTGCATCACAAACCAGCCATCCATTCAACAATTTTCCCATTCTGGACTGTGGGAGAAAACCGCACCACCCATATGAAACCCACACAGACACGGGGAAAACATACAAACTCCACACAGACAGTGTCGAACCTGGGACCCTGAATCTATGAGGCAGCCGTGCTAACCAATGAGCCACCAGGCCACACTTTTGCTCACTGACTTGGCGCCCACAGCCCTCTATGACAACTATCTTCACAGAATCGCCACTCTCTGGCTGAAATTTTCCTCCTCGTCTCATTTCCATTTTGTTATCGCTTCAATTTGACTCTGTGCCCTCGGGTTCTGGTGTGTCATATTGGTTGAAACGTCTTCTCCACATTGGCTGTGTGCAGGCCTCTCAGCATTCTGAAAATTTCAATCCCATCGAGTCATTGACTCAAACATCACTGAAACAGACCGCTGTTCCAACCAGTCCATGGCTACCATTTACGGAACCTAACGTCGTACCAACTGCGTGTACTGGGCCCATATCTCTCTTAACATTTCCTATTGATGCACTTATCCAAATGTCTTTTAAAATTTGCAATTTTATCCACATTCACTACTTCCTCTGGAACTTTGCACATGTAAAGTAAAACAAAGTGCACCTCATGTCTTTTTATACTCTTTCTCCTCTCACCTTCAAAATACGTCCACTAGTCCTGAAATCCCCCAATGAAGGAAAGCACAGTTGCAGTTGAGCTAATCTGTATCCCTCAGGATTTTCAAAAATTTTATCGGATAAACGTCAACCTCCTAAGCTCCTTTGAAAGAAGTCCCAGCCTATCAAACCTTCCCCTACACCTCAATCCCCTCATTCCGAGCAAATTCCTGGTGAATCTCTTCTGAACTCTCTCCAACTTACTATTCTTCTTCGTCTAACTGATCAACCAGAACTTGACGCAGTACTCCAGAAAGGCCTCACCAACGTCCTGTACAACCTCAACATGACGTCCCAACTGCAACACAAAAAAACTGAACAACGAATGAAAGCATTCTCACAGCATTTTTAACGGAACTGTCGATGTGTGACACGACTTTCACATAGGTAACTCACGTGTCTATTACGCAGCACTATCCAAGGCAGTACTTTTAATTGTACAAGTGCTACATCAGCACCTTACATTTATCCAAGTTACACTCTCTCTGTCATTCCTTTGATCATATACCATGAATGATCAATGTCTCTTTTAATCGTAGATAACCTGAGATAACTTTCTTCTCTGTCTACTGTACCACCATGGAGAGTTATAGAGTCCTTCAGCACAGATACAGGCCGTTTGGCACAAACTGGTTCATACTGATCATAATGTCTGTCCACATTAACTGCATGTCTCTGCACTTGGCCCATATCATTCCAATCATTTGCTGTCCACGTATTTGTCCCAACGCATTTTTAATGTTCTCAATGTACACACAAAAACTTCTGTTCTCTTCTCATTATATGCATACCGCTAATTTTGGTGTTAACCACAAACTGACGATCTCTGCCTTTCATATTGTCATCTAAAACGTTTACGTAAGTCACAAACAAAGGAGCCAGCATGGATCCCTGTGGAACACTGCTGGTCACAAGTCTGACAATCAACCCTCCAAAATCTCATCCCTTCTCTTGTTGTAAACTGAATTTTGTATCCAATGGGCAAGCTCACTGCGAACTCCATGTGATCTAAATTTACTAATTAGTCTTCCTTGCGGAATCTTGTCAAACGCTTTCTTAAAGCAACGTCTGTTGTTGTTGCCTCATCAATCCTCTTGTGTACTTGAACAAAAACTAAAAACAAATTGTGAGACACAGTTTCCACCTCACGAATCCATGCTGATGATCCCCTATATTTCCTGGCCTCTGCAAATGCTCTCTTCCAAAACCACCTCTAAAAACCTGCGAACAACCAATTTCAAACTCACAAGTCTGTAGATCCAAGTCTTTTCCCTATGCCGTTCTTCAACTACGCTCGTCACTGTCCAGTCATTTGGAATCCCACCCATATTTAGATATGACACCATTATTTCAGCAAGGAGTCCTGCAATTTCCACGCTTACCTCCCACAGTACTTTTGGATTCAGTTCCGACACAGGGTAAACCTCTATGCTAATTGAAACCAGCAAAACAGAAAAAAATGTTTACCCCGTGCTGTAATGTGTGAAAATCTGAGAGGCAAGACTTATCGCAAAGGTCACGATTTATGTCAAACAGAGAATATGAAAACTGAAAACTATTTACAATTACTTCCTCTGAAACCCATCTTTTACCTTCCAATCTACAATAGTATCCCAATTTGAAAAATTCCCAATGATGATTTTTTTTAAACAAATCGCAGTTCTAAACCACTCAGCATTGCCATGTCTTATTTTGTGGAGTTTTCTGTGTCGATTCTCTCCAGGTAGTCATCGATGTTCTGCCATGCAACCACATTTCCGAGGTTGGTACATTTGGGAAATCTCTTTTAGGTTAGATTACTTACAGTGTGGAAACAGGCCCTTCTGACCAACAAGTCCACACGCACCCGCCGAAGTGCAACCCACCCATACTCCTATGTTTGCCCCTTTACCGAACACTACGGGCAATTTAGCATGGCCAATTCACCTGACCTACACATCTTTGGACTGTGGGAAGAAACCGGAGCACCCTGAGGAAACCCATACAGACAGAGGGAGAATGTGCAAACTCCACACAGTCAATCACCTGAGTCGGGAATTGAACCCGGGTCTCTAGCACTGTGAGGCAGCAGTGCTGATCACTGTCCCACCGTGCCGCCCACTGTACCGGCCGTTTCTGACACAGTCCTCTCACTAGCTTTTCAAAATGTCCTGTTTTATACACCAAAACATCAGGTTATTTCATTGGCTTTAACATTATCAAAATGCTAAGTTTCAACCTGATTTTGGTTTGGGATCTTGATTAATAATTTAACCTGATAGTAATCCAGCTCTGCTGGCTATTTCGAATAAATGTCACATTGTTCCCTTGTTCAGACCAGGTTGTGATGTGTCCTTGCAAGTTTTCAAATCTTTTCTTCACAGCATCTTCATAACAATGCACTAGTCCAAGGTCTGGAGAGTTATCTGCTTTTTACACTTTCTGAGAATTTCAGCAATTATTTTCCTGTTATATGAAGTATTTATCAGTATGTATTTCCATGATTTCTGTAGCCTCCTTAAGTGCAACATATCTCAAACCAAACTATCCCATCTTGCTTGCATTTGGTCTGTATCTCTCTAATCACGTCTTCTTCATCTAAATGTCCAAATGTCTTTCAAATAATGCAACAGTACCTCGACGAACCAGTTGCTCCAGCAGTTGATTCCAAAAAGAAACCATCCTCTGTGTGAAAAGGATATCTTGTCATTCCATGTAAATCTTATGAGTTCTGGACTCCCGTATCCAAGGGAAAAAGACCTTTGCTGTTCACCTTATCGAGAGCACTCATGATTTTATGAATCTCTAAAATGTCATCCTTCAACCTCCGATGCTGCAGCCCGACAAGTCAAACCCTACTCAGTGTCTCCTCGTTATATTACAATCGAGTCCAGGGAGCATGTAAACGCTTTGTTGCATGAAGCAACACAGAGTCGAATGCAATCCAGCCGCTGGAAATATCACCTAATGTCAATTTCTTTGATGCTTTGTCAAATAGTTGAAGAAGAGGAATCGTCCTCTTCATACATGGAGAGTGAACATTCGGTCTTTCTTTCTCCACAGTAAAAACTGACGTGAAAAATTCGTTTAATGGCTCTTCCATCTGCTAAGCTCAAACGCAATGTAAGCCGCTTTAATCTTTATGTTACTATTTCTCCAGTTATTCACTTGCCAGATATGTTTTGTAGACCCTCTTCGGATTATTTTCAGCCCTGGCCGATTCGATAATTTCATATTCCCACTTTGCCTTCCTGGTCTGCATCTTATTGAAGATCCTCCAAGAAATTAATTTGAACTCTGTGACAAACAGATTTTAATCAGCAAGGGATTCGAAGGGTAGCTGACATTGCAGGAAACTGAATCTGTGGATTATCAGATCAGCTGTAACGTCACTGAACAGTGAGAGCAGACTGTATAGGTTGAATTGAAAATGTGTTGCTGGAAAAGCGCAGCAGGTCAGGCAGCATCCAAGGAGCAGGAGAATCGACGTTTCGGGCATGAGCCCTTCTTCAGGAATGAGGCAAGTGTGCCAGGCAGGCTAAGATAAAAGCTAGGGAGGAGGGACTTGGTGGATGGGTGTTGGAAATGCGTTAGGTGGAAGGAGGTCAAGGTGAGGGTGATAAGGTGAGGGTGATAGGCCGCAGTGGGGGTGGGGGCGGAGAGGTCAGGAAGAAGATTGCAGGTTAGGAAGGTGGTGCTGCGTACGAGGGTTGGGACTGAGACAAGGTGGAGGGAGGGGAAATGAGGAAACTGGAAAAATCTGAGTTTTGGGCAGGAGGTAGAAACGGGCGGTGCGGGGTTGTGGGACTATGAGGTTTGAGGCGGTGGATGGGATATCCTCTGAGGAGATGAGGTTATGGATGGTCTGGGAGATGATGGTTTGGTGTTGTGAGGTAGGGTCATAGTAAAGGGAGCAGTAGGAGGAGGTGCCCGCGAGCTGGCGTTTAGCCTCAGTGGTGTAAAGGTCAGTGCGCCAAACTACTACCGTGCCTCCCTTGTCTGCCGGTTTGATTGTGAGGTTGGAGTTGGAACGGAGGGAGTGGAGTGCTGCACATTCCGAGGGTGAGAGGTTGGAGTGGGTGAGAGGGGTGGAGAGGTTGAGGCAGTTAATGTCATGGCGGCAGTTAGCTATGAAGAGATCGAGGGCAGGTAAGAGGCCAGCACGGGGTGTCCAGGTGGATGGGGTGTGTTGGAGGCGGGAGAACAGTGAGTCAAATTAACTACTTGAATCCAGGACCTGACTTCGCAGTCACACAGCTCTGACCTCCAGCACCTGCAGTCCTCACTTTCTCCTATATAGGTTGAATTGCCGACTTCTGCTCTTGCATCTTATTGTCTTTTTCTTCTGGACTACAAAGTGCTTCTGTTTTTCCTTTATGAATACATTTCCCGGGCATTTGAAAAAGAAGATTTACAGTGAAAAGCTTAAAACCAAATATCATTTCAGCATCTGATGATGTTGTCCAATTGATTGTTGTCTGAATATGATTCGCTTTTGAACATGGAAGAGAAAAGCATCATTCACAGTGTGGAGAAACTGTGTCTTGATACGAGTCGACAGGGATTCAACAGATAATCTGCCTTGTCAGAACAGAAATACAGTCAGACGAGGTAGAGGCCATTCGTCTGTTTCGAGTGTGGGATACAATTCACTTGATCCACCACATTGTTTGAACAACAGCAAGTCCACAAATAGGAAGGATTTTTTAAATGCCCTGAACGTGGGAAACGCCTGAAAATCTCGGAGGATCTGTTGACCCATCAACGTTGACATTAAGAGAAACCGTTAGTTGCTCTCAACATGGGTCTGGATTCAAGTGGTTAATTTGAGTCACTGTGCACCCGCCATCTCACTCTGGGGAGAGAAGGTGTGGGAAGAGATTTGATGTGAAATCCAAACTACTGAAACAACAGCAAGTTCAAAAGTGAAGGAAGTGCCTGGTTTTTGCTGTGCTTCATCGTGTGCCAAAGTCTCAACTAGAAGTTTTTGTTTGAATTGCAGCTTACTGTGGATTTGTGCCAAGGAGTTTAACTGTTTCTTAATTGAGGATTGAATGGTGCCCATTGTGTCTTCCTTCCGATGAAGTTAATAAATTCCAGCAGAAACGAAATGTGTTCCATGTTCCTCATGTTCTACAGCAGAGAAGTACCTGTTTTTCTCCACATTGTCCGGACAGGAATTGTTTGTGTGACTGAGATGGTGCTCAAATGGTGCTAAATAATATGCAGTCAGGTATGGCATGTTGGCGCAATAGTCACCACTGTTTTCTCACAGGGACAGGGCCCTTGCTTCAATTGCAGCCTTGGGTGATATTCTGTGTGGAGTATGCACAATGTCCCCACGTTTGTATGGTTTCTATTCAACGCCCAAAGATGTGCAGGTTAGGTAGTTTACAATTGCTAAATTATCCAAGGAAGTCTGGGTTAGATACTTAGCGATGGGAAATGCAGGGTTACCGAAGGAGGGTGGGAGATTATTGGATGGTGTTTGGAAGGCAGATGTGAAGTTGTTGGGTAAATTGGCCCCTTTCAGGGATTCCAAGTTTCCGTGATTCAAATAACCAACTCTTATTTTATGATTGAACAATAGTAATTGAAACAGTTCAGAACGATTGGGACTGAGACAATAACCTGCGAACCCACTGCAGTGATGTGCTGGGCTTGGGATGATTGACATTCCGAAATTGCAAGCATTTGGGCTGGATGATTACACCAAGTGAAGAGTGTTACTTTATTGACACACACATGTTCACTTTAAAATAGTGTATTTTCTGAATGCTGAAGGAAATTAAGAGTGCATGCTTTGCTCCCTGAATGAAAAGGCTGGGGGACAGGCTGTTCACTTCTCGGTGAAAATCTGATTTTTTTCCTGCTGTTTTGACAACAACTCACATTTAATCAATTACATTAAATTATGCCCAGGGTCCCAGAAGCAAATGAAATTTCAATTTTGGTTTTGCTTTGCATCCGGAACCTAATCAATTTATACAAATTAATGTGTCATTGGAGTGTATATAAAACCAATATTTTGAAAACTAGAGTGAGAGCTATTGCTGGAGAGCCCACCCAACACTTCCCTCTCTAAGAAATTAGAAAGCACTCTCTACCAAGAAGGTACCTTTTTCTGCAAAACACACTCTGTATAAATGAAAGAAGTTGGAAAAATTGAGATGAGCAGATAGAAGTTGGAAACAGCGGAGCACATACAAACTGTGTCGACTTGAGATGAAGTTGATGTAATGTTTAACAGCTGTGTTATTGAAACAGCATGTTCATAGATTGCGTTCAATTAAAGTAAATAATGTTTAGTTTGTTCATTGTTTTGTTTAGTATTCGCAATAGAGTGAAATAAAAAGTTGTTTTTCTTTATGTATTGGAAATTGGAATTTCTGTGTCACTCACTCAAGTTTGAATAGATTACGAGATGCGGAGAGGTTTTCCGACTGTTTGCTATTAATTAACGAGGGATTCCACGTCCTCATTGTAACAGTGGTTTCCGTTGATTCCAATTGACTCCAGTTTTGCAAAAGCTATTCAATGTCTTAGTCATTCAGATGCACCCTTAATTTCAAGGGCAGTCAGTCTCACCTTGCATTGTGAGTGCAGTATTTTATCCATTTTGGACTAATTATGTAATGAGGACAAAAGCTATGTGCCTTTGATCAAACACGCAGGATCAGAGAGCTGCTTATTGTTGACTGAGTACAATCTGAAAGCACAGTTATTACTCCCTTCCATCACTTTGCTGTTGGTTGAGCATTGATTAACCGGAATAAGGGTTGGGGTTGTCCCGCTTTTGTGGACTCATCACAACTGGGCATTTTTAATAAACTTGTATCAATATGAATGTCGTGGTTACAATACGCTGTTGTGAAAGCTGGAGCAGGGCATTGAGTATGATGACCATCAATCATTATATCGAAGGGAAAGACAAGCTTGAAGGCCCAAATGACCGCCTGCTATTCTGATATATCAATGCTGGGCACATTCGGGGTGGGCGAACTGATATAGAATCGTCCAGGGTCTCCATCATTTCACACTTCTGTCTTGAGATTATTAACAATGGTTCAGTCTTACCTTGTGCACTGATTGTGCTGGATGGCCCCGTCTGCCCCATGACAGACAATCTTTGAGATAAGTAGCTCATTTCCAGTCTGGCTTATTATGAGTGAGGACAGAGTGAATTTCTCTCCAGCATGTCTGCGACGACACGAGCCTCATCCTCGTTCGCTATGCGTTTGGTGGATTAATATTTTCGCCCCTACTCATATTGGACAGGTGCCGCTGTCAATCACCTGTTTAGCGTACATGTGCAGTATTGTGTGAAGTGTTGGTGCAGACACAAACCACGGGCTGGAGCCAGACTGGCTGGAACTGGAGGCTTACTAACACTGGGAGTGTCCCAAATACCCAATGTTGGCGTAAAAGTCCAAATAAGACTGTTTATTGCTTTGAGTGAGCATCAGTTGCATAGTTTCTTACGGTAACAGGCACAGCGTGAACATTCCAAGCAGAATCTCGTTAAGTTAAAACAGAGAGCGACTGTGGACAGTATTGAAGATTAGAAACACTGCCTTAAATCTTCCCAGTATTAATTAGAGTTAATTAATCAGCATGAAGTGAAGCAGAAAGCAAGATGGCTCACGAGATGGATTCCACATGCAATTGAGTATAAGCGGGAGAACAGGAACGAAGGGAAAACTGGCAGGTTTAGAGAAATCTCATTGAAACAACAGTCTCCGGCAGTTAAATATTTCAACCATGACGTTAAATTGGAGAAACGACATTGAAACGACAGTCTCCGGTATTGAAGCATTTCAGCCATGACGTTAAATTGGAGAAAGCAGACAGGAAATTCAAAAACATTTTCAAAATCATGAGGGTACAGTACAGAATTGATGGTGAGAAAGTGTTCCCACGCGGAAAAGCTTTGAGAGTAAGAGTGGAGAATTCAAAAACATTACAAAAGAAGAAAATGTGATGCAAGAAATAAACTTCACACAGAGAGTCGTTAGATGTGGAATTGTTTTATGGATCTGTGGTTTGGGCTTTATCAGTCAAGGGCATTAAAAGATTATTTTATAAGGAAACATGACAGGATTACAGTGGGAGAAGTCAGGGAAATGACACAAAATCAGAAAGCATATTCGGAGAATGGTGTTGACCCAAAGGATTGAATGACCTCCTCTGCACGTTAACAATTCTGTGATTCAAAATTAGTCATTGAATCTCCACACAGTCCGTCAAGAACATGGCACTAATATCTCATATTCAATCTAGTTGTACAACTATACTGTGATTAATTATTTGAGAGAATCATTGACTAAATTGAATTATCAAGCACATCACTGTTTCCATATGCATTTTTTTTTTAAAATAGCTTCATAAATTAATTATCCATACCAGAATTTCGATTTTGTCGGAACACGAGGAAGAATGTGGGAAACAGATTTATAACTTTGAGATTAACAGAAAGGAAAAATGTTTCATACGAACTGGTTTCCCTGGCAACATTCTTGTTCTATATTTAGCAGAGCTGAATGTTGTGCTTTTTTTTCGAATTGATGAGAAAGAGAGTATTTGCTGATGGGAAAATTAAACAAGATACTATACTGATATCTGAAAGAGCCACGCGATTCATCAGCAATTGAACGCTACCCCTCAATGTGTTCATCTGACAAGATTACAAATTTTAGCATTATACATTCCTGATGTGGGGAAATAGGCCATTCAGCTTAACATGTCCACACCAACTTACTGGACAGCGTCCCTACGAGAGTCACCCCTCTACCCTCCAAGAGTACACGTCCCATGACCAGCCAATATAAATCTGAACACTGTGGGCAATCCAATTCACCAGGACATATTTGAAATGTAGGAGGAAATGCGCACACACAAGTGGGGATTGTGAAAAGTCCACACAGACTGTCACCCAAGGCCGAGGTTGAACCCAGATCCTTGGCGTTGTGAGGCAGCAGTGCAAACCACCGTGACAGCCTACTAGATAAAAATAGTAATGGCACATAGAAACTTATTTGGTGCTCCAGTGAACAGACTGTGAAAAGATTAAGAGTCAGTTACGCAGCCATAAATTCACTTGTTTCGAAAATGTGTATGTTTTTCCTGAAACCAATTTTGTGATTATATGATGTTTGCAAATACCAGCCTGCCTTAGCAGCGAATTGATTCAAATATAAGGAAATTTCTCACCATTATCCAGGTCCTCCTCCTTGCAGTTAGGGTAAGGATCGTGGATGTTACATATGGAGAGGTCGGAGTAAACTCATATTATTTTCGGGTGAGCTCCATCATTATCATTCTCAATTGCCTCCTCTTAGGTCTCACAGTAAAATCTATGACCACTGTCTGTTAATAAATTTCCGTTTATCATGGGAACACTTTGATTTTTCACATCGTCCTAATTCTCACTAATGTTATCTTCCTCCAGAGATTCAATGTTAAGTTGATAGGGACATGGGAGAGGTAGTGAGCTCCTCTCTGACACTGGTGGATAGATCTCCACCATTCCTTGAAATCCCTAATTTTTTCTGTTCTCTGCCCTGATCACCTGTGATCGCACACATGTGCACTCCATTCTCACATCCGGGAGGCAGATTAAATATGAATCAAATCCGTCTCTTTTATGGATCGGTTTCTTTTGATTAATGAAACATCTGGCCATCTGTGATTGAGTCACTTATTGGTGTCAGGACATGAGTAGAAGCGGAAAAATTTTAAGTGCCTCCACTCAGTCAACTTTAAGACACATCTACAAACGTGTCTCTCGTTCACACGTAATTGTCACTTTGTACCAGCAACTGAGGCATTAATATTCAGAACAGCAGGTAAACTCGCTTCGAATGTGATTACTCTGCCAGTGGAATGAAAAGTCAATGTTCAGCTAAAAAAAACGATATTCAATGGAACATTGTGCAATGAGGGTGTCAAATGTATGATTTGAGATTAAAAATCGCTTATTCTCCTAACATTGGCAAGTGGACAACACTAACAAACTACAATTACATCTCTTATCAAGGCCAGGTAACTGTTGAAAAGCCATTCACTGAATTAAATTAAACCATCAGAGGCCAACGACATTATTGCTTCCTCATTAAAATGTCAGTGGAATCTTGGAGATATATGATAAGGAAACAGTAAAGATTGGAGGAATTTTGTAACAGGAGTAGACCATTGAGCGCTTCGATGCCGTTCCAGAATTTAAAGAAATCATGGATAATCGGAGACCAAATCCATTTTCCTGCCTTTTGCATTTTGTGGTTGAAAGTGCTTCTGAGCATGCATCTTGAATGGTCTGGCCCTAAGTTTAGATTATGAGCTCTATCAACGCAGAAATATTTTTGTGAACAGCCGAACATGCTGACAAAATACAAAACAGGTGTAAAAAATGTAGGATTCCGAAAAATATGTGTCATCGAGTTCAAGCTTTAGACTGCATTTCCTGAAATGGCAGTTGTCCTCGATCAGTGTTCCACTTCCAAAGTATAGGCTGGGACTTTCATTGTCGAAAGATATGGGCAGTATTCTCCCAGCCATTGCATACCCATCTATGTCACGAGAAATCAATCCTGTGTGCGGATACATGCAAAGTAATTCTGCAGTTTGTCTGCCATTGTCTTTCTTTCAATTACGGTGTCACCTGTGTCGCTCTTTAGAAACATGGACAGACCAAACCGAATGCAGTCTTCCTCTATGTAACGACACCATGGTAAACCTTTCTGCTAACGAAACCAAACACACAGAAACTCTCACCTCGTCTCATAATCTGTTCATGTAAAAGTGACAAAGAGCGACTCAAATTCCAGTATTTAACAAATGTTTATCAGTTTGATTCTGTAATTCTAAAACTGAACATTAAACAACAAATATTGAAAACGCTAAGTCTCCTTCGATTGGGTTTTAATAATTGTGACATAATTTAAACTAATTGGTTAAATTGGACCTGATGTGAAATAGTCGTTCTGGATTGTTATTAGACAGAGGGAGAACTGGTGGTGATCGACACTAAGGGAAATCAAACAACAGATGAGCAGAGATTTTGGAAAGGACAGTCTTTCCTCGTAAGCTGATGGATTTAAACCCATACTTGGCGGCATAAGGAAAACAGGCAATCGGCTCTAAGAAAGGTTTTGGTTTTCAGAAACTTCTTCAAGGAGGAAAACTGAGAGTGCAAGTTCCAACAAACAACAATGCTCACTGTTATTGGTTCAAGGAGCTTTTATTTGTTCCGCTGCAGCCTTCAAGACAAGGAATTCATATTTGGATGAACGTTTAAAACGCATTTGAACACACAAGGTCAAGTTTTGGAATCTTGGTTCAGACGTACCATGTGTGACGACTGTCAATGCTATAATGGGACGAAGGGACTGTGCCCATTGCTTTTAAAATTCAGTGATTTTTTCTCAGGTTTTGAACGAAAAATCACAAGCAGTGTTAAGAAGTAAAGCCTTCTCTGGTTCTCTAGTTGTTGGGAATCAGCAATCGCACTGTTGTTTCCTGAGTTTAATGGTCAGAGAGGAATGCGGTTTAGCATGCTTGTAAAACGTGTGAAAAATGAACATGAATTCCTGACATTAAAAACAGCAAATGGTGCAGCTCTAAAAGACTCAATGAGCGTTTTACTGCAGAGATAAAATTAAATGGGAGGAAGCGGTGATATCCATTGACTTGGCATGCTCAGACTCAGTACAGCAACAAAAAAAAAATACTCCTTACTTCAACATACACGTTCGTTAAAGATTTAACTTATTTTTGAGTTTGAAAGGATCAAACAAAGTAATTTGATAAATGGACAAGAGCTTTTAAAATCAAGAAAATCTACGATGCTCGTCGAGAGACAAATAATTTGGAGGAGTTCAAAAAATTTTTGCCTGACATAGTGCAAACTCATTTGGAACAACAGAGAGTGAAAACAGCAAGGTTAGCAGCTGAAGTAGTAGATGATTATGAATTGATCCATACAACACAGTTTGGCTTCCAGAATCAATTTCAGTCCATGAGGGATAGAAATTGGACCAATGATAAATCCTCACGTGGAAAGGGAAAGGTAGATCACTGTGAAGATCATAAGAACAACTTACTACATGATAAAAAGGAAACCCGTGAATAGTACAATGAAGTTAGAAAAGCTCTGGTGTTTTCATTGCAATAACTTAGGTCACATGAAGTCAATCTGTTGGTGGGCTAGCAAAAAGAAAACAGATGTAGGAAAACAGAATAAGCCTGGGGGTTTTGTTGGAGCGGTAACAGAAAGCACAGAGGAAGCTAGAAAGCTGCATGAGAGTGTGCAAGCTTATTGAAGATTGGTGAAGGAGGAAGTGCCGGATCTGTTTATAAAATTACCTGCAAAGTGTATTCACATAGTCCAGGAGTAGTAGGTAAAGAAAATGTGATATTAAGGGACACAGGATCCTCTCAACCTTGGATGCTGAAAAATGAGGAGATATGTACTCCGGAAGGATTATTTCCAGAAAAGGTACTATTAAAGGAATACATGGTGAGACAGAAAGTGCAAGGGCAGAGTGTCAAGAAGAGTGTGGAAAATTGTGGTTGGAGTATTGGACACACTGACAGCTCCAGGAATACAAATTGTCTTTGCGACATCAACAGCTGATTCACCCGTAGAAGTGCTTCCTACTTTGGTTGAAAAGGCAGCACAGACACAGGCAACAGAAGCAATGCAGGAGTCTTAATCTGTAATCTTTCCTGATTGTGGGGTAACAAGGTCCAAATGTCACCAGTTGAAACAGGAAAAATCAAAAATGCAAAGATAAGGAAGATGAAGTGGCATTAGCAGACATGTTATTCTATCAAATAGGTGAGACGAAGTAGGAGCAAACAGGGTTTCATGCATTTTTTTTTTAGTTCACCTATACTAATTGAGTTAAAGCAGAAAAGTTAAAATGTAATGCAGTTATAACAAAGAAGCATGTAAATTCGGGATTCTGAATGGATCCCAGAGTGTTATTACCTTTAAAATGATGTCGTTATAAGGAAATGGAGACTATCAAATATTCAAGGAGATGAGAAATGGGCATTAATGCATCAAATCTTATTGCCAATGCAGTATGGAAATGAGGTGATGTGAGTGGCGCATGAGCGACCATCTGGAGGAAAACACAGGCTGAAATACAAATACATTTTTGCATGCCTCTACGGCACCAGCATGTAGTTGAAGTTTGCCAGACGTGGCATACATGTCAGGTAATTGGATAACCACAGCTGGTAATAAGACCTGCAACTTTAATAACTGTTCCTGTGTTTGAGGAACCTTTTCCAAGAATCTTAATTAATTGGTTAGATCAATTCCCAGATGCAATCTCACAGCTAAAACGATTGTAGCGTTTTAAAAGAACGAGAGGAATTAGTCGTCTTTTAAAAAAAATAAATAGATACGGACTTCCAATCGAGATACAGTGAGATCAAAGTTCAAATTTCACATCCAAACTATTCAAGGAAGTTAAGGACCGCTTAGCAATTCAAATCTACTGCGTACCACGCAAAATCGCAGGGAGCACTAGAAAAGTGACATGAAACATGAAAGACCATGATGAGGGCTTATGGTCAGGATTATCCTGATGATTAGGGTAAGGGAAATCCTTTTGTGCTTTTTGTGATCAGAGATGCATCAAATGAATCGAACAAATTTAGTCTATTTGAGTTAGTCTTTGGGAATGACATGAGAGGACCATGTGGGCGGCACGGTGGCACAGTGGTTAGCACTGCTGCCTCACAGCGCCAGAGACCCGGGTTCAATTCCCGCCTCAGGCGACTGACTGTGTGGAGTTTGCACGTTCTCCCCGTGTCTGCGTGGGTTTACTCCGGGTGCTCCGGTTTCCTCCCACCGTCCAAAAAAAGATGTGCAGGGTCAGGTGAATTGGCCATACTAAATTGCCCGCAGTGTTAGGTAAGGGGTAAATGTAGGGGTGGGTTTCGCTTCGGCGGGTCGGTGTGGACTTGTTGGGCCGAAGGGCCTGTTTCCAGTAATCTAATCTAATTAAAATTGATTAAGAAGTAATTAGTAAATCAGTTTTCAATGGTCACGCATTTAGACTCATAGAGTCATAGAGATGTACAGCATGGAAACGGAGCCTTCGATCCAACCTGTCCATGTTGACCAGATATCCCAACCCAATCTAGTCCCACCTGCCAGCACCTGGACCATATCCATCCAAACCCTTCCTATTAATATACCCATCCAAATGTCTCTTAAATGTTGCAATTGTACCAGCCTCCATCACATCCTCTGGCAGCTCATTCCATACAGATACCATCCTCTGCGTGAAAAGGTTGCCCCTTATGTCCCTTTTATATCTTTCCCCTCTCAACCTAAACCTATGCCCTTTAGTTCTGGACACCCCGACCTCAGGGAAAATACTTTCTCTATTTATCCTATCCATGCTCCTCATAATTTTGTAAACCTCTATAAGGTCTCCCCTCAGCCTCCGACGCTCCAATAAAGACAGACCCAGCCTGTTCAGACACTCCCAATTGATCAAATCCTTCAATCCTTGCAATATCCTTGTCAATCTTTTCTGAACCCTTTCAAGTTTCACAACATCTTTCCGATACGAACAAGACCAGAATTGCACGCAATATTCCAACAGTGGCCTAACCAATGTCCTGTACAGCCACAACATAACCTCCCAACTCCTGTACTCAATACGCTGACAAATAAAGGAAAGTATACCGAACGCCTTCTTCACTAGCATATCTACCTGCGACTCCACTTTCAAGGAGCTATGTACCTGCACTCCAAAGTCTCTTTGTTCAGCAACACTACATAGGGCCTTACCATAAAGTGTATAAGTCCTGCTAAGATTTGCTTTCCCAAAATGCAGCACTCTGAATTAAACTCCATCTGCCACTTCTCAGCCCATTGACCCATCTGGTCCAGATCCTGTTGAAATCAGAGGTAACCCTCTTCCAATTTTAGTGTCATCTGCAAACTTACTAACTGTACCTCTTATGCTCTCATCCAAATCATTTATGTAAATGACAAAAAGTAGAGGACCCAGCACCGATCCTTGTGGCACTCCACTGGTCACAGGCCTCCAGTCTGAAAAACAACCCTTCACCACCACCACCCTCCGTCTTCTACCTTTGAGCCAGTTCTGTATGCAAATGGCTAGTTCTCCCTCTATTCATTGAGATCTAACCTTGCTAATCAGTCTCCCATGGGGAACCTTGTCGAACGCCTTACTGAAGTCTATATAGTTCACATTTACTGCTCTGCCCTCATCAATCTTCTTTGTTATTTCCTCAAAAAACTCAATCAAGTTTGTGAGACATGATTTCCCATGCACAAAGCCATGTTGACTATCCCGAATCAGTCCTTGCCTTTCCAAATACATGTACATCCTGTCCCTCAGGATTCCCTCCAACAACTTGCCCACCACTGAGGTCAGGCTCACCGGTCTATAGTTCCCTGGCTTGTCCTTACCACCTTTCTTAAACAATGGCACCACGTTTGCCAACCTCCAGTCTTCCGGCACCTCACCTGTGACTATTGATGATATAAATATCTCAGCACGAGGCCCAGCAATCACTTTTCCAGCTTCCCACCGCGTTCTAGGGTACACCTGATCAGGTCCTGGGGATGTATCTACCTTTAACCATTTCAAGACATCCAGCACTTCCTCCTCTGTATATCTGGACAGTTTGCAAGATGTCACCATCTATTTCCCTACAGTCTATATCTTCCATATCCTTTTCCACAGTAAATACTGTTGCAAAATATTCATTTAGCATCTTCCCCATTTCCTGTGGCTCCACACAAAGGCCGCCTTGCTGATCTTTGAGGGGTCCTATTCTCTCCCTAGTTACCCTTTGTCCTTAATATATTTGTAAAAACCCTTTGGATTCTCCTTAATTATATTTGCCAAAGCTATCTCATGTCCCATTTTTGCCCTCCTGATTTCCCTGTTAAGTATACTCCCACTTCCTTTATACTCCTCAAAGGATTCACTCGATCTATCCTGTCTATACCTGACATCTGCTTCCTTCTTTTTCTTAACCAAACTCTCAATTTCTTTCGTCATCCAGCATTCCCTATACCTATCAGCCTTCCTTTTCACCCTGACTGGAATTTACTTTCTCTGGATGCGTGTTATCTCATTTCTGAAGGCTTCCCATTTTCCAGCCGTCCCTTTGCCTGCAATCATCTACCTCCAATCAGCTTTCGAAAGTTCTTGCCTAATACCATTAAAATTGGACCAGGTCTCAAATTTTTTGGAACGAATAATAGCGCTGAGGAGTTGGCTCGATATCATTTAAAAGTATTGCAGCTTGCAATGTAACAGGAAGCGGATAGGAAATCAAATATTTGCAATTTTACTGTCGGGGATAATGTATTAGTGTTACTTCCAGTAATAGGTGAACCTTGAAAAGCAAGGTTTAGTGGACCTTATCAAATGCAAATGAAATTGAGTGGGGGTAAATACTTGATAGGGACTGCAGACAGAAAGATATCTCACAGATTGTGTATTATGAATATGCTCAAAATGTGTTTTGACAGGGAAGAAAAAAAGAGGTGAAGGTGATAATAATGACAACAAAGAAAGAAGAACCAAGTTCAGAGGCTTCTGAATTGGACATTCCTCAAGTTAAATTGGACAATAAGGAAGTTGTTTAAAATTGGGATAAATTATTGAGTTACCTTCCTGACAAATAATCGGAATGACCTTGGCGAGTTATTAATATCACATAGGAGATATGCGGAAATTAACTGGGAAGTACTTACCTATTTGTGAATAATGTAGATATAGCAGATGCTGTGGCAATTAAGCAACATCCTTACAGGCATAACCCTCTAAAATTGGCACAGGTTCAGAAGGAGATTGAACACATGCTCCAAGGTGGCAGAATCAAAGTGCGTTACAGTGACTGGAACTCACTCATAGCCATGGTGCCAAAGCCAGATATTGCCCAACAGTTATGTGTGGACTATCGCAAAGTTAATGCAGTTACAAAGACTGATGCATATCCACTTCTGCGGTTGCAAGACTGTGTTGAAAATGTGAGACCAGCAATTTACATTTTTTATGTAAAACGTGACAGCCACATTTCAGAGACTAACCAATAACTTGCCGGATTATCCAATATGTGGTGTATTTTGATGACCTGGTGATTTTTAGTCACTCATGGAAGAAATATTTACAACATTTACCAGACTTGTTTGGTCAACTTCGGAAGGCAGGCTTCGTGATAAACCGAGCTAAACGTGAATTTGCCAAAGTACAAGTCACTTTCCTGGGCCATGGGCACAGATAAATGGTGCCATGGAATGTAACATTGACAAGAGGAGTATTACTACAGTTCCTGGAATTGAGTGGATTTTTTCAAAAGTTAGTGCCTAATTTTAGCAGCGTGGATGCTCCACTCACTGAATTGCGAAAGAAAGGCAAAGAGTTTCAGGTGACAACAGACTGTCAAAAGACATTTGACAGCATGAAAAATGTGTTAACCACTGCCCCAGTATCAGCCACATCTGATTACACAAAACCTTTCAAAGTGGCTATAAATGGGAGTGATATGGGCATTGGTGCTATGCTCGTGCAGGAAGATGACGAGAAGATAGAAAGACCTATTGGACATTTCTCCAGCAGGTGAACGTTATTTGGTAGAAATATTCAACAGCTGAGGAAAAGACTTTGAGCTTCGTGTTGGCACTCCAACATTTCAGTGTTTATATTACCAGCAACACATCTGAGATAACCATATACACTGATCGAAACACATTTAAGATTATGGAAATATTTAAGAACGAAAATGCTGGACCGTTTAGCCAGAGGCTGCAGTTACAGCCACTCAGTTTGAGAATTTTGCATGTCGCAGGTCTTGAAAACATGATTGTCGATGCACTGTCGAGAACTTAAAGACAGGTCACAGCACTCAATGATGGGAGTGCCATGCATTGAATCCGGATGCAGCTGTTCATGCTGCATGTTTATAGTAAGTGAACGTATATGTGTGTTTTAGTGTAGTAACCACTATTTGGTTTTGAAAACTGAAGCCATCTTTGGATATTGACGATTCAGTTTTATCATGTGGGGTGGGAGGAGTTGTCACAAAGGCGGTCTCTTTACATCATGTTGTCCTTTACTATTTTCAGAGAGGTTCAAACCGAACCAAGGTTCGAATATTTCTCAATTTTGAATCGTTCGTTGGGATCCTTTGGTTTATACTTAACAGGTAATGCCTCGGGAAGAAGTCTTTAGAATCTTTAAAAATACTGGTACAATCAAGGACACGTGGCCAGATCTTCAGCTGCACATGTCAATTCATTTCGAGGGTTAGTTGAGTTAGGATCACTGTTGAAACTGGTTGCTCTCCCCCTCCTTCTGCCCTCCGACTTCGTAACCTGTAAGTGTTTTGTGTAATTTTTGCTCTTTGTCCTCAGGGGTTTGTTTATTGGAATTGTTGCAAGCAATCTGGAACATCATCATTAAGTTGTGATAGCCTGTTAGATTCGGATAGGAAGTGTTATTCGGATATTTTATGTTCGGTTCGTTGTATTTATTTTTAATTTTAAATGTAATGTATGGAATTAAATCTAATATATATAGAATGTTTCATCACAGGTTATACAGGTTGTTAAGTTGTTTATATTTCAACATGATATTCAGCATTAAAAACAGATACAGGTAATAAAATGTCTGCGATTAAATGGAGTTATAGCAGAAATAGAGTGAGGATATAGTTCATTCTGAGCTGGTACAGAGATGATGGCCTGCGTGTGGTACCATTTTTGCTGCAATTATTCTGAGAAACGTGTTGAAAACTTTCAGAGCCTGAGATAACAAGCTTCATCATAAAACGCACAGACAATGTTGTAATTAAGAAACTATTCATATTATTTCATCAAGTGTAGCTGTCTCTAAAATGCCTTTTGAATCAAAATCAATTTTCTGAGATCACACATTTATTTTCAGAACTTAAAGAAGAACAGACTCCAGTGTCATACATGTGTACTGGTACCAGAAATGGGAACAGGAATGGAGCATAATATCCATATATAATCGGATTCAGCATCTAGACAAATAAAAAAAGCAAAATATTAGTGATAGTGGAAATCTGAAATACAAACACAAGATTATGGAGAAATACAACAGATGATGCAGGATCTGGGCAAGGAAACAGTGCTAACGTATCGAGTCTGATCTGAACTTGTTCTGAACCACTCATACTGGACTCAAAAAGTTAATTTTGTTTTTCTCTGCTCCGATCCAGCCTGAACTGTGGGGTTTCTCTCCAGCACTTTCAATTGGTACAATGGCAGGAGACAGAAAGTAATGGTGGGCGGTTGCTCGTCAGACTGGAGGCAGTGCTTCTCATACGTTGGTTCTTGGTTTTCATTGTTTGTCATTTATATAATGATTTGGATGATTTGGATGAGAATATAGAAAGCATGGTAAGTAAGTTTGCGGATGACACCAAAAGTGTTGGCACAGTGAACAGTGAAGAAGTTTTTCTAAGATTATAAAAGGATCTTGATCAAATGGGTCAATGTGCTGACAAATAGCAGATAGAGTTCAATCTGGATAAATGAGAGGTGCAAACAATAGTGCTTGTTTGCTGCTGTCTAGTGCACCAGGAATGGGACGATTTTATTCCCCATCTTCTGGGTTCAACACATCAATATCCTTCATGATCATGAAGAGGCCTCATCCTCTCCATGGTTACCCTCTTTCTGATAATATAGTTGGACACTATCTTTGGATTATCCTTAACCTTATCTGCCCATGCTATCTCAGATCTCCTTTTTGCTTTCCTGATTTATCTCGAAATAATTCCCAACGCTCTTTGTATTGATTAAGCGATTCAATTGAATAAAGTTGTCTATATCTAAAGTAAGACCCTCTTTTATTCTTGACTACAACGTCAATAACTTTAGTCATCCATTGTTCCTTAATTTTAAACTGTTACCCTTCACTCTGACAGGAAGATAATGCCTCTCAACTCTCGCCGTCACACTGTTGAACGCTTCCCACTTGTCAGATATAGTTTTACCTGCTAACAGTCTAGTCCCATCAAACTTGGTTCATCCTTGTCCCGTGCCATTAAACTTTATGGTTCTCCAATTAAAAAGATAATATTAATTGAAGGTGTATTCTTTTCCATAGCCATTTTGAAACGAATAATGTTATGTTTGCAAGACCAAAAGAATTCCCCCATATTTATTTCAGTCACTTGTCCTAAACAAAGCAAAAAGAAGGTCTGGTTTTGCTCCTTCTCTACTAGGATCATCCACATATCGATGAAGAAAATTTTCTTGAACACATTTGACAAACTAAACAACTATCCAAATCTTTAACACTGTGGTAATCACAAACGTTGAACTTCCAGTCTTGAACATCTCTCAAGCAAAAGCAAGTGCTGCAGATACTGGAGATTAGAGTCGAGAGTGTGGTGCTGGAAAAAGCACAGCAAGTAAGGCAGCAGCAGAAGATCAGGAAAAATCGATGTTTCGGGCAAAAGCCCTTCATCAGCCCATTCCTGATGAGGGTTTTTGCTTGAAACACCGAGTTTCCTGCTCCTCAGGTGCTGCCTGACCTGCTGTGCTTTTCCTGCACTACACTCTCAACCTGAACATCTCTCAAACAACATTCTGTAGTAAATGTGATGTCCCAATCCCATGTTCTAAAACATGCCCTTAGTTCATCAGCCTTCCCTGTAAGACCCCATACGTTGAAATAAATGCAATTTAGTGCGTGAGAATTACTGTATGCTCTGACTTTCTCGTCATTCTTTTTAACTGATGTGCTCTCCTCACATTCATAACCTCCTCCGTAATCCCATTAACACTGCTACTGAGAATCCTCCCGTTACCTTCCCTATCAATATAAAGTCTCCCTACATAGAGTGAGCAAATCTCCTTGCTAAGATATTGGTTACTTTCCAGTATAGTTTATACCAATCCTTTTTGAACAGGACATTTTTTATTCCAAAAACACATTCCAATTTCTCCAAAACAAATCCCTCAACAACAAATAAGCTCTTCAGCTATAGATTTTTTCTCCTTTAGCCTTTTGTTCCTTCCCCGGTTGAATTGGCATTGTGAGTAACCATATTAATGTTACCTTTCATTACCTACAGACAATAATGTTAAAATAGAGAAATATATACATATACATATCAAACATATAAAAAGTATATAAAGTGAACCAATTTGCTCATGAAATCAATAAAAATATTTCTCTTAAATAAATTACGAGAAGAAAAATATCTTTTCCGGAGCTTAACGCGCGTAGGACTCTCCGGAATGAAGGCACAACTCCTTATTTTAAAAAAAAGTTTAATTTTTCGAAATCAAACGAATTGCAGCGTAAAAAATCTTTTAAAGCATAAATAGACTTTGCTTTTGTAAACCACCCTAAAACCGCTCTATTAAAGAAATAAATAAATAAAAAAAATTATATATATATAATTATATATAATAAATATTTAACTGCCTCCAATCCCAGGATCAGCTGTGAGATCCACCCTAAAACCGCTCTATTAAAGAAATAAATAAATATATATATATATATATATATATATATATATATATATATATATCAACTTCAAACAAGACTATAATAAATATTTAACTGCCTCCAATCCCAGGATCAGCTGTGAGATCCATGCTGCTCTAAGAATATTTTTTGCAACTGTTTTTACAATATGAAGATAAGTGGGCGTATGTTTTAGTAATTTGTTTCCAGTTCAATGTAGACATGCCGATATAAATTGATCCCCTGCTGTTAGTCCATATGTAGTGTTTAATTGAATCTTTATCCTCATCACTCCAGATCCTTCAAACAAAATTATGAACCTGTGTCCACCCTACAGACGAAACGTGTCTTCAGCTCGGATTGTTGCAGGGAATGTTATAAAGAACATTATCCTGGTCCACATAAAAAACAAATATTGCACAAATAAAGCCAACTAAACCGAATCCAATATTAATTATGCCCAAGCCTAATGAATAAAACATACAGAGGTGCATAGCATGATAGGGGAATTCAGCTCCATGTCCAAAATAAAATCTGTGGCTCCTTCATAAAAATACTTCAATTGCATCACGCTGTAAATTCATCGAAATAGGAAAATAATAACAAGAGATTGGGATTCTCAATTCTTTTCCTGTGAATAACAACTGAAAAAACAGGAAGAAAATCAAGGCTTAGTAGTGAACTTCATGAATGATGATGCTGAGAATGAGAGGGAGGGTGTTGGTGGGGGAAATGATAAACAATGCTGTAGATGACACAAAGATGAGTTGGGTGGTTCACAGTGAGGAGGAACGTGTGAGGGTGCAGGAGGGGATAAACCAATTGTTCAGGTGGACAGATCAATCACCGATTAAATTTAACACTGATAAATGTGATAAATTTCAGAAGGAACAAGACAAGACAGAACTCAAACTGAAGAGAAGCTAGAGTTACTTGATTTCACTTTTAAGCATAGGAGGTTGAGCGGTGCTCCTGATAGAGGTGCTCAACAGCATGCAGTACATCTACAGGGTGAACAGTGACCAGTCCTTACTCGAAGGCTCAATAACAAGGAGACACACATATAAAGTGAAAGCAGTCTCACCATTAATCTGTAAACTGGAGAAAAACTTCCTTATTTCTAAATGCATTGGGTTTCATGTGAAGCAGCATTTCACTTGTACTCTTTCAGTCCAGTCTCCTGTCATTGCTGCTCACAATGCAGTCTCCTTATACATTGGCGAGAACAAACAGAGACTGAATTGAGGAATACTCCCAATCTGTCCGTAGGAATAGCCATGACCTTCTCATTGCTTCCCATTTCAACAATCTCCCTTGCTCTCATGCTAACATTTCGGCCCTGGGCTGCTACAATGTTCCAGTGAAGCACAAGCCAAGTTCAAGTAACACCAGAGTGTGGTAGTCAGTGATTGTTGTGTTGAGGTGTTACATTTACTGCATTATTTCATTACAATATATATGATCTAAAGATTTACTTAGACTGTGCTATCATTTGTGTTTGACTAACTACTATTTCTGTTTTGATTTTTACTTATACGGTTGGTGGTTTGCCTCTGACACTTTTTCCCCCTACAAGCCCCATTATTCATATTGTACGATGTTCAATAACACAGTGTTCCACAGCATCACAGTTACCACATTATTGAAGAACTACCTGTCAGGATGGCTGACTTCACAATTGGTGCATTACAGCCTGTAGGCCGTTCTCCATTCTTCATACATTCTCCCTTCTGGGCTCCGTTTGTGTCTTGTTTATACTGCACTGAATGGAGTGAATCAGTTGCTCCCATTCAAAACCGAACTTACACCTATTTTACATCTGTTTCTCTTTCTCCCACAATTAAAAGTCCGTTGTCTTCTGTGCTGCACCGCCACACCCCCTGTTTTTGTCACCCCTCCTCCACTGCTGCGAAGGAATTTAAAAGCCAATTTCCAATCCCTTCCAGTTCTGAAGAAGAGTCACAGTGGCCTTTAAAAGTTAACTCCGTTTCCCTGCCTACGAAGATGACGTCGATCTGTTGTGTTCCTCCATAAATGAGCTGGACAAATGTTCAATAAAACAAAGAACTGGGGATACTGGAAATCTGAAGCAAAAACAAAAGCTAGAAGCTTTGAAGAACGATCACTGGACCCGAAAGATTTCACTCTGCTTTCACTCCACGGATGCTGCCAGACCAGCTTACTTTCTCCTGTAATTTCTGCTTTTGAACAAGTTTCAAAGGCGTGTGTCAAAGCTGCTCAATCACTCTGTCCAACACGGAGCGCCGTACACCAGGAAGTGAGCAATAATGCAAGGTGCACAAGTTCATCGGCTCTAAAACTACATAAGGCTGGCATCACTGACACTACAGATCTCTGAATCATGGTCAGGGAGAGAAACAGGGAAACACATTCACATCAAACAGAGAAGATGGCACTACTCAAGGCAAAGCATTCAGGTGAATTAAACAGTTGCATTAAAATCAGTTAAATGGTTTTGAGGAATGTGTCAGATTGGAGGCGTGACACCAGGGAGAGACTCTCAGCAGAATGAGAATGTGAAAATGGAAGCGTTACAATATGAGACACCAGATTAGGTCACTGAGTGCAGGGGTGATGGATCTTGATGTGAAATAGGGGACAGACAAAATTGTATTGCAGATATTTCAGATCGAAACTGTTCATTCATAGCGTCCTGCAGATCACAGCAGCAATACAAGCAGAACTGCATTCAATCACAATGTGTACCTTTTTGCCTGCGATAATCCCTCAGTCAACGATTACCATCAAGGCAATCTATGGTTCAGTGACAAGTGTGGGTGAACATGTCAGGGTCAGAAACATGTGAGCCTAAACCTGATGACAACCCAATAAATCTATTGCACTTGACAAACAGATCAAATCATAGATCTGCAGGCTTGCCACATTCAGGCATAAATGGTGTTGACGATTCAACAAATCTCTGGAGGAAAGGAAAACAGCCCTGCACATCAGACAAGGATGTAATATCTGCACCATCCTCAGCCAGACGTATTGAGGTTATGATCCACCTCAACCTCCTCATGATGCCCACAGAATCACAGAAGCCCATCTGCAACCAATTCTATTCGCTGCACATGACATGAAGAAACAGCTGAACGCTGCTCATACGACAAAGGCAAAGGGCTCTGACAGCGTTCCTGCAATAAGACTGAATATTTGTGCTGCACAGTTAGCCGTGCGCCTGTTTCATTCCAGCTCCAACTCTGACATCTCTCTGGCAATGTGGAAAATGACTCAACCATATCCATCCCCCTAAGAGGAGAATAATTACAATCTGATCAATTGACACCCCCTAAGTCCCATAGCGACAGTTAGATTGGTGGGAGTTCTTTTTGACGGATCTGTCAAGCAGCACAGAAATAGCCCGCTCAGTGTGGCTTCTGATAGTTCCCCAGTTGGAGATGTTGCTGTTGTGGAAGTGTCACTGGATTAATAATCCAGACCAGGCTAATGCTCTAGCAGCTGGTGGAAGTTAAAAACAATTAATAAAATATCGAGATCTAAAATCTAGTGTCAGTAACAGTGACCTTGAAGCCAATGTCGATTGTAAACATCAATTTGTTTCCCCACTGTACTTTCAGGAAGTTAATCTCTTGTGCTGTCCTAGTCTATACTGAAAGTGAATCCAGACACACAGACATCTAAGAAACATGTCAATAGTGTCTAAAACGGCCAAGCAAGACACTCTATTGTTTCACACTCCTCCAATATCTTACACAGCCCGGACAGAACACTCAGCCCCAGCCTCGGTGTCGGAAAAGGGAGCGGGAAACACAGCCTGTTGTCCCTGCAGAGACCTCCTTCCTCACATCTGAGAACTCGTGACAACATTTACAGAATTTTCACACAAACTGCACAGAACATCAGGAAAGGAGTCGGCTATTCATCACATTGATCCTTCCCTATTCCAGTTCATGGTCGAATATCTCCTCAATGCACATTTCCCACACAATGCACATATCCCTTAATAGGATAAACCATTGGGATATATAAACTGCATTGGTCAATTCAGTCCTTCGCCTTCGCTTCTCTGTGAAGATTCTCCTATAACACGTGTTAGTTAAACGTGATGTGGCTGTTATGAGATTAGTGAATTGTGCACCTTTCTTTATAAAGCGAGCTCCTGTTCACTATGACACGATTCCATCCCTGGCACCAGCTGCAAGTAAATCCCAGCCTCAGGATCCTTTACCTGCAAAATGCACCCTCAGTGTGTTCAGCTAAAACAGGAATGCAATCTGCTCTGCAAGCCCTGAAACTGAGCCTGAAACCGGGGGTTGTAGTCTACATTTAGAAGGAACTTTATTTCAAACCGGGGGGAGAACCTTGCGGAGAAGTGGATTTATATGATTTTCAGTAACACAGTGTTCCACAGGATCATAGCTACCAGATTATTGGAGAACTACCTGTCAGAATGGCTGATCCTCTATCCCCAAAGCATTCTACTGCTACAGCTCCATTACTTTAGTTTCCAGAAATCCTTATTTATCTTCAGTGCCGTGACTTTCACAACCTTATATGGGAGAGAATTCCCCAGGTTCGCCAGTCTCTGAGTGCAGACATTTTTCTCATCTCAATGCAGAGTGACCTGCCTTTACCTAATACTGTGAGCCCTTCATGTCGACGTCCCAGCCAGGGGAATTATATTCTTCCTTCCACTCTTATCACCTTATCAGTGTTTATATATTGAACTGAGATCTCCACTCATTTTCCTAAACCCCATGAAATACATGCCCAGTCGACCCAAACTCTGCTCCCACAACAAGTCTGCCATCTCAGAGATCAGTCAGGTCATCCTTCGCTGCTCTCCCTCAATTTCAGGTTTGTCCTTTATTAAATAAGGAGACCAAAACTGCACACAATACTGGACAATGTTCGAGATGGGGTCTCACCAAGGCCCTTAGCAGCTGCAGTAAGGCACCTTTACTCCTGGACGCAAATCCCCCTGAAATGAAGGTGAACGCCCCAATTATCTTCCTAACTGCTTTCCGTTCCTGCAATACTGCTTTCAGTGACTGGTGTACAGGGAGATCCAGGTCCTTTTCAATGTTCCAGCTCCCCACTTGCTTGGTCTATGTACACTGGTCAGCATGCCAGTATTGACTCCTGGATTCAGAACTCACTGCCTCGTATGAACCTCGGAAGGATGCGCAGAAGGAAACAAGAAAAAGGAGCAGAAGTCCCTTTATAGAGTTACATTTTCCGACCTTTTCAAATGTTAGGCTGCCGTTTTGTTTTTCCCATCAAAGGCCTCAGCGTCACATCGACCTACATTGCTCTTCATTGCCTCGTATTTGCACAGACGATCCACTTGCCTCAGTCACCTTGGAGCTTTGTCACATCCTGCTCACCCACTCGCAATCTCACTTTGTTTAGTGCCATCAGCAGGCCGGGAAAAGTTGCATTTGATTCCATTGGCAACAGCTCGGTCCCAAGCCCTGATTCCTGCAATAACCTCCAAGCTTTCCACTCTAAAAAAACATTGTTTTTTTTCTCCTACTCACTGTGTCCTGCCAGCTCTCTCATTCTAAATCCATTACCATATACTAATCCCAGACCCATAAGATTCGAATTTGCATAGGAGGTTTGGGCTTTATCAAAAATCTTTCTGAATATCCAATTGTATTGCATTGATTGCTTCTCCATAATTTTGCTAAAAGTTCGTTTCTCAAGTATAATTCCCATTTGATAAATCTCTGTTATTTTTGTTCATGGACATTACTTTCAGTACCAACACTTTCTCTAAAACGTTTATTTGCTAATTTAGTTCTATTCCCTTTTTCCGAACCAGAGTAAAGTTTACTGGTATTGCTGGGAAAATTGCTTTTTGGTTTTGATTTCTTTGTGAAGACATAACTGAAATATTTGCTCCATTGTTCTGCCTTTTCCCTGTTCTCCATTCTCCAGTTTCGAACTGTATGGAAGCTGCACCTTTTCCCCATAGTTTTGCCATGGACATCCGTTTTGAAGCTGTCACAGAAGTTCACTTTTATAACCCTTGTGAATATACTGTTACGAAACACGTCAATGCCTGTCTTAAGCTGCTCAGTGATTGACCTTTAACAGCCACACAATCATAGATGCATAGACTCTGTACCGACAGAAATACAGCATGATCTACATTAGTCCCACTTTCTGACATGAGGCCCATGAGTGAGAATGTTATGACACTTCAACTGCTCGTCCAAGTACTTTGTAATGGCTGTGAGGTTACCCATGACAACTCCCTTCTCAGGAAATACGTTCTCGACACCAACACACTCTGGGTGAAGAACAATCCTCAGATCCTCTCTAATCCTCAACCACTTCACTTTAAACGTGTGCTCTCTTGTTCTTGGCCCTTTGAATTAAAGGAACAGCTGCTGTCTATCTATCCTCTCCATATCCTTCACAATCTTATCCTTCGGAATCGCCTCAGCTTTCTCTGCTCCAAAGTAAACAACCCGAGCTTATCCAGCCTCTCTCCATAACTGAAAAGCTCCATCCCAAGGAACATCCTGGTGAATCTCCTCTGCACCCCGTCCAGTGAAATCACGTCCTTCCTGTAATGTGGCTCCCAGAACTGCACACGGTACTCCATCTTGACCTAACCAAAGTTCCACATAGCTCTTATGATCTATGCATCGATGAAGAAAGGCTATGTTTACGGTCCCTATGCTTTGTCAACTTGTGCATTACCCTGTCCAGTCCCATTCAGGGATGTGTGGAGAAACACCCTCTGAGCTTCACAGTATGCTGCCATTCATTGAGTACTCCCCTGACTGGTTCCTTCTTCCAAACTGTGTCACCTCATATTTATCGGGATTACATTCCACCTGTCATTGATCTTCCCGTCTGACCATTCCATCTGTATCTTCCTGTAACATACTTAACACACTCTCCCCTCACTCCCCTCCACATTCACATTTATGAATACCACAAATGATAAGGTTAAAAATCACACTGCACCAAAGTATAGTCTAACAGGTTTATTCGAGGCACTAGCTTTCGAAGCACTCCTTCTTCATCAGGTGGTTGTGCGCTTTAAAAGATCGTGCCAGCAAATAAACCTGGTGGACTATAACCTGGTGTTGTGTGATTTTTAAATTGGTCCATCCCAGTTCAACACTGGGACCTCCGAATCACAACTAATAAGGGACACAGCACTGATACCTATGGTACACCATTGGACACCGGTCTTTAGTCACACAAACAGCCTTCTACCACCACCTTTTCCGACCACTAAAGTTGATTTGGATGCAACTTGGCAAGTCACTAATAGGTCCCAACTATTCACTAGTTATTCTTCCCGGCTTTCCACATTTGTAGAATATCTGGGGATTCTCCCTAACCTTGCCTTTCCAGCAGTTTTCCATGGCCCTGTGTTAGTCAGTCCCCTAGGTTAAAAACAATGCCTGCAGATGCTGGAAACCAGTGTCGAGATTTGAGTGGTGCTGGAAAAGCACAGCAGTTCAGCCAGCGTCCTAGGAGCAGTAATATCGACGCTTCGGGCAAATGCCCTTCATCAGGAATACAGGCAGAGTGCCTGAAGGGCAGAGAGACAAATCAGAGGAGGGTGGGGGTGGGGAGAAAGCAGCATAGAGTGCAGTGGGAGAGGGACTCCCTGAGATTATTGTAGAGAAAGGAGGAAAACTTCTTCAAGGCAGGCGTCCTTGCAAGAGGATTCTCAGTAAGGTTAAAAATCAACTAGGTGAAAACAATGACGGCAGATGCTGGAAACCAGAGCACTGCACTCTATGCCGCTTTCTCCCCACCCCAACCCTCCTCTGATTTGTCTCTCTGCCCTTCAGGCACTCTGCCTGGATTCCTGATGAAGGGCTTTTGCTCGAAGCGTCGAGTTTACTGCTCCTCGAATGCTGCCTGAACTGCTGTGCTTTTCCAGCACCACTCTAATCTAGACTCTGGTTTCCAGCATCTGCAGTCAGTGTTTTTACCTAGTTGATTTTAAACCTGCGAATCCTCTAGCAAGGATGCCTGACTTGAAGAAGTTTTCCTCCTCTCTCGACAAGAATCTCAGGGAGTGCCTCTCCCACTGCACTCTATACTGCCTTCTTCCCACGCCCACTCTCTTCTGATTTGTCTCTCCGCCCTTCAAGCACTCTGCCTGTATTCCTGATGAAGGGCTTTTGCCCGAAGTGTCGATTTTACTACTCCTCGGATGTTGCCTGAAGAGCTATGCTTTTCCAGCACCACTCTAATCTAGACCGTTAGTCAGTCCCCTTCAAGTGAAGAATTTCCTCCTTATTGCTGTCTTAAATGGCCTGCCCCAGATCCTGCAATTATTTGTCTTAAATGTAGGGTAAACAGTCAGAGAAACATCCTGTTTATTCCCATCTTGTTATATGTTTAGTGAATTTTCAAAATTTCACTGTGGCCCACCTGTCATTCTTTGAATCTCTAGAGAACACGGGCCGCGTTTCCTCATCAGATAATCTCGCCATCTGAGGGATGAATCTGGACAATGCTTATGGCACTTCCTCTGTGGTCAGTATGTTCTTTCTCATATTGGGTCATCAAAGCTGTACACAATATTCCATGATTCGGAGATGCCAGTGTTGGACTGGGGTATGATTTTTAACATAATATTCCAGGTACAGTCTCACCAAAATTGTACACAATATTCCAGCTACAGTCTCGCCAACACGCTGTGAAACTGCTTCAACATGTCCTGACATCTATAGTCTGATTCCCTGAAATGAAGGCGAACCGAAATGTAACTTTCCACTTACATATATTCCTCCACATAACCTTCAAACAATTCTGAATTTAATCAAGGTATGATTTTCCTTTCAGAAATTCATACTTATTCTCACCAATGCTGCTGTTAATTTTTAAATATCCAATACCACATCCTATATAATAGATACCAACAGTTTCCCTACAGATGTTAAGTTAATTGATCCACAGTTCGCCACACTATCTCTTTTTCCCTTTGTGGATGCTTAGATCCATTCCATTCATCGACGATGCTTAGATAAGGTTTACTATCTTCCATTTATCAACAATGGTTTCCAGTCTCTGCAGAATGTACAGGAAACTAAAAACACAGACATCCACAGTGCAATCAACACTTATATTGCTGATTTATTTCTGACATTTTGATATGAAGTACATCTGTTTCATCAGACTTAGCAATTCTCAATCCAGCGACATGTTCACGTACTACGTTCAATTTTGTTCCCTTTGCTATCGGAAGGATGTTATTAAATTGGAAAGAGTGCAGAAGAAATTTACAATGATGTTGCCTGGACTCAATGGTCTGAGTTATAGGGAGAGGTTGGACAAGCAAGGACTTTTTACATTAGCATGTATGAGACTGAGGGGGGATCTTATTGAAGGGTATAAGATCATGACAAGCATGAATAGAGTGAATGCACTCAGTCTTTTTTTTTCCAATGGTTGGGTAATCCCGGCCTAGAAAGGATCACTTTCAGGTCCGTTGGGAAAGAACAAAAGGGAACTTGAGGGGCACTTATTTATACAGAGAAGGTTGTGTGCATATGGAATGTGCTGCTGGCGGAAATGGTTGAGTTGAGTACATTCACAATCTTTAAAAGGCATTTGGATATATACACCGACAGGAAAAGATTAGAAGATTAAGGGGCAATGGTAAGAACATGGAGCTAACATTGAGGGACATTTTGGTGGAATGGACCAGTTTTGGCAGAAGGGCCTGTCTTTGTGCTGCAGGACTCTATGACTCTAACAAACACTGCTTGTCTCCCAGTGAATGTTATATTGTACTTGCCAATTCATTGGAGCGAACCTGGCCTTCCAACCTCCGGGCATCCATGATGTCTGACCGGAATGTTCAAACATTCGATATTGTATGCAGACGCCATGTAAAATGCAACATATTAATGTCACTATTCCTCCAAACCTGCTTCAAAGCAAGGCTGGTGATTAGTCCTGCTGACCGCACAACACCAAATTCGAAATAACCTACTGTCTAGTTTTGTTCACAACATACTCTTCTATCTACTAGATATGTAGGTATGGACATTAGTTTTCACAACATTAACAGTCACTTAAGTTATGCAGTTTGAATTCAACTTGAGACCATCCATTATTGCTGCAGTACCCATGATTATTTGTTTCTCATACACAGGATGAGGGCGTCGCTGGATAACCAGCATTTACTGCCGCTGTCAGAGGGCAATTAAGAGTCAACAGGTCTAGGTCTAGAGTCACATGTGGGCCAGACCAGGTAAGGACAGCAGATTCCTTCCCTAAAGGATATTAGTAAACCAGATGAGTTTTTCCAACAATCGATAATGGATTCCTGGTCATCATAAACCCTTGATTCCAGATACTTATTGCATTCTAATTCCACCATCTGCCATGGCAAGATTTGAACCTGGGTCCCCAGAACATTACCTGGGTCTTTGGGTTAACAGTCTAGCGATACTACCATGAGGCTATTGCTTTCCCTTGTATAAACTTGCGTATCTAATTTCCAGAGCATATGGTGCAAAATATTTGCACGACAGGTTTGGTTTAGATATGTAACACACTAATGTTTGCTTTTCCTAGTTAATTGCAAGATCCACCCAAACTGATTCTGTGGAATCTGAGGGACAGGATCTGTGTGGTTATTAATGATAGACTTCGACAAGACGTTCTGGGAGGCTCACCTCGACGCTGAGATGATCTGAAGAAATGGCCAGCAATACAGGACAAGCAACAATATTTTCCCCACTTTGCCAGAATAAGGGCCAACGTATTCTCTCTGCTCCCTCACATTCACTATATGTCTGTAATAGCACCTACTCCCGAACAAGGCTCACGTTCTATCTACAAGTAACACTCAACTACTTTCACTCTCATGTTGAGTTCAGCACCTTCCTTCCACTACTTTTTTTTCTGTCACCGATGCAATAATCCCCAAACTAATAACACCTTACGGTTACAACTCTGTGGACAGACTTCCTCCAGACACCACACAATCGCCCCCAGCTACACCATCACTAACAGCCGGGATACCCACTCCCACTATCCCTACCCCCTCCATTTCTCCTATTCCAGGAGGAACAGCCAGGAATAGGACAGAAAGGGCCAAGCCGGGCAGTGGAGTGCCTGATATCCGTTCCCTCCCCGCACCCCCGCAATGTGGGGTGAATCCTGGTACAAGCCGGAAAGGACTGGGATGCCTTGTGTGGAGATTCTGAATCATCCACATTCCACCAACCGAGTAAGGAGCAATGTTCAGTGAAGTTTCAATTCTCACTTTAAACCCATTGTCAGTTCCAAAACCTACTCTCACTCCCAAAATAACAGATACCCCATTGCACAGATTTGCAGGCATAGAAATAGACAGATGTATTGTGTAAAACACACCAGTATACCATCAAGGATTCTAGGGAGAAGGCAGGAGAATGACATTGAGGATCATGTAACTAATTTACGAATGGCATATTAGACTCGATGTGCCGAATGGCCTAATTCTGCTTCTTTTTTAATGCTTGTGTAGTGTAATACTGTCAGGCATTCTCTTCCTGAGACAGCGGCAGAGACTGGGTTTGATACATACTTAATTGGAAAGAGTCAATGGGTATGTGGGATAGGTTTGGAGGATGGAATGGTCTATGTTTATGACTAAGTATTGTATCCTTATGTCTGAAAAGAGGTGGTGATTTGACGTTAGGTCAACACAGTTTTAAAATAACGGGTCCCACAATAAAATAAAGATGTCCCTTTCCTTTTTGTATGTTGTGCTGTCTGTGGTGTCCTCATCCTCAGGGAGCAGTGAAGACTCGGTTATTGAAGATATTCAAGGCTGAACTCGTCTGATCTTTGCTGGACGGGAGAGTCAATGTTTATTGGGAACAGACAGGAGATGGATAATCATACACACTCGGATCAGCCATGAGCATTCTGAATGGTGTCGCTGAATGGCCAACTGCTGCCTCTACCACATGGGCTGTGCCATCAATCCATTCTCGAGGTCATTACAGAGATATACTGCTGCCCCAGCTATGTGCTGTTCCCTCAATCCACCCCTCGAGTCTGTAACAGAGATATACTGCTGCTCCTACCCCATGCGTTGTTCCCAAAAATCCACTCGCCAGGCTGTTGCACAGTGGGGAACCACCCCAATTAGACATACAGGATTGTTACAATGTGACGGGAGGAGACCATTCTGCCACTCGATGGAGTTACACAGGAATATAGGATGAAGTAATTAACCTAGTTAAGTACATTACATAGCCCAACAGGAGCTGAAAATGTGTTGCTGGAAAAGCGCAGCAGGTCAGGCAGCATCCAAGGAGCAGGGGAATCGACGTTTCGGGCATGAGCCATTCTTCAGGAATGAGGAAAGTGTACCCAGCAGGGTAAGATAAAAGGTAGGGAGGAGGTACTTGGGGGACGGGCATTGGAAATGCGATAGGTGGAAGGTGGTTAAGGTGAGAGTGGTAGGCCGGAGTGGGGGTGGGGGCGGAGAGGTCAGGAAGAAGATTTCAGGTTAGGAAGGTGGTGCTGAGTTCGAGGGGTGGGACTGAGACAAGGTTGGGGGAGGGGAAATGACGAAACTGGAGAAATCTGAGTTCATTCCTTGTGGTTGGAGGGTTCCTAGGCGGAGGATGAGGCGCTCTTCCTCCAGCCGTAGTGTTGCTATAGTCTGGCGATGGAGGAGTCCAAAAGGAGGTCCAACAGCCCAAAAGGAGGCCATTCAACCTGCCTGAGCTGCTACACATGATCAGGGAAGCTGTCGCTAACAGGAAATAGAGAATAGACATAAACGTTTATTTTCAGGTTTTAAAGCTGTAACTTGTGTAGTGCCGCAGAGATCACTGTGGGTGATCAATGATCAATAATCTGTATCAAAGATCTGGAGGAAGTGGACTGAATGTCTTCAAGCTCAATTAGCTCGTCATTCAATATGTTGTCAAATGGAGGTAGTGAGTCTGCATTGTGATATAGACAGGGAAGGCTAATGAGCAAGACTTCAGCTGAAATAGTATAACTTGATTGTCTCATTTTGGCAGGAAGGATAAAACAATTGTAATGAATTTAAATGGAGAGAGATCGCAGAACTCTGTGATACAGGCGGTTTCCATGTTCCTAGTACATGAATCATATGAAGTCAGTCTGCAAATGCAGCAAGTGATTTGGAAGGTCATCTGATGAAATTGCTGTTTCTGGCAAAAGGTATCGGTTTAATGAGTAATGGTTTATTGCATCTATACAGGGCATCGCTGAGACCACATCTGATACACTGTGTGCAGTGTATCAGATGTGGTCCCCTAACCTTAAAAAAAATATAATTATTTTAGAAGATTTTCAGAAATGTTTCCCTCTACTCATTCCTGGGATGAAGAGGGATTTGTTATGGGGAATTATCAGTTTCGATCTTGGATGAGAAATCTTAATGAACCATCCATGACTTTCTGAAAAGTGTATCAGCTGGATGCATTTAAGGAGAACAAAGCCAGAGGATATATTTTAAGAATGAGATGTATTGACAATAACACACATATTATAAAACACATCGACCAATATTTAGAAATTACACAGACGCATATAAACATGTCATCACATTATAAATCGGGAACATGTTTTGCTCATGAAAGGCGCGATGTACAATAACAGCAATGATGCCACTGCATAGAGTCCATATTCATCCATTCCAAAAACATGTTCGTGGAGAGCACGCATGGTGCAGTTTGGTGTTCGATTGACATGATTTTACGCTCCAACACAGAGAGGGAGAAAAACGTTCCCGCCTGAGAAGCAGCAGCTGATTGATTCCTCTCTCTTAACTTGATCAACCAATAGCAAAGTGTGAGACCATAAAATCCCTGGGCCATCTTTACTATTTGTGAAGGATTCTTGATGAGTATTATTTGAATCTCTCCTCTGCCTGAATCAAAGGGAATTCAGCCAAATCTAACTGTTTCAGAAAGAAATCCCATTCCCAGCAGACTGTGTGAGCAGAATAACTTCAAAGGCAGAATAGCAACTGGGACAACTATCATTTTACCATTTGTTATGAGTTCAACTTTCTGTGTCTCACATTTTTCTTGAAAATGACCCCGTATGAGACCTATATCATTGGTCATATCTGTAAACTGTTTACATTTATAATTTGTTGTAACCAGTGGAGGAGTGGGACTGGAAAAGGAAACAGTAACCATCCAACATTGATTGGAACACAAATGCGAAATTCTCAAAGGGTTGTTAAAGTGGGAATTCCCTTCCACAGAAGTTTGTGGTGCCCCAATGTTTGCCTTTATTCAAAGTTGTTTTTGCTGAAAATTTGACAGACAAGTGAATGTAGGAAAATGGTATCGAAGTGCTACAGAAACCACGATCAGATCAGCCACAGTCTTAGTGCGTGGTGGAAAAGTTACAATGTGTCTAATGACCCACTCCTGCTCCTCAGTCGTATGTTCCTATGTTGTTTTCAGTCCTTCAAAAGTCCTGCAAGGAGTAGATGTGGGCCACGTGCTCCAAAAACCTGGTCCACAGTAACACAGGATCATATTCAATCCCTCACAACTGTCACACACGGTTTGGTGTCGTTGGAAAATGTTATTGGGAAATCGAGGCTGGGTTCGAAAGATGCCTCTGATCTCTTTACAGAGTGTCTCCTCTCTGAAACTTGTGCTTCATTTGTTGGTCATGTTACAGTCCCAGATTCACGGTGAATACAGACCACATACCTCACGCAGAGATGACTCACAAAATACGTTGCTCTCTCAAATTGCAACATTCAATAATAGAACGTTCAGGAAAGTTGCAACAATTAACAACAAGGAACAGGGTGCGGTAATTTGGACGATCCAACCATTGTATACAGTCATGGCTGATCTACTGTTCACATTAACTCCTCTTTAATTTCCAATTCTTCAGGTCCCTCAGCTCTCTGACAGGTCAAAAATTCATCGACCTCCTCTTTAAATACTTCCAGTGATCTAACTCGCCAAACGAGCCCGGCTGATTCCTGACATTGATTCCCCTTTGTGAGAGGAAACCTCTCTCTACACAAACACCATCAAATATTGATATGAACAAGAGATGAACACAGGGGTTCAGGACAGAGTGAATGGCTTTGATATCAAGGCAGTATTTGACTGAGAATCTCTTTGGGACCACCTACTTATTTGAGCTGAATGGGAGTCAGCTGGACCCCACTGGACAGGGTCTTTCAGAGCACAAAGGAAGATGTTTGTGGTCGGTGGCCAACAATTCTCTCAATCCCGGGACATCTCTTCAGGAGATCCTCAGGGTAGCTTCCTCAGCACAAATATCTTCAGCTGCTTTATCAATGTCTTTCTCCACCATAAAATCTGAAGTGGGAATGGAAACTGAAGATCAGACAACGTTCAGAACATTTTGTCCCCCCTCAGCTCTTGAACCATTTTGTGTCCATGTGCAGCAAGACCTGGACACCATTCAGGTTTGTGCTGTGGAAAGGTCGGTAACATTCATGTAACAGCACGGTCAAACACTGCACATTTCCACAGTTAAAAGAGGAGCTCATTCAGCATCTGAAGCTGGTTATGCATGGGTATGTGGAAGCCACCCAGCCTATGGAAACTATGGAACAAGAAGAGGGACAGCCAATTCAATCCTCCTTCATATTCCACGGGAAGAGGAGAGGTCTGGTCAGTACATCGAACTGTTGAACAGGAACAGGCAGAACCCAATCAGACCCTTGAACCTGTTCCATAGGACTTGGGGGAGGCCATTCAGCCCGTCGAGACATTTTTACAAGAACAGGTGGGTGTTATTGATGCTCCAAGATGACAAACCAATGGAACAGAGACTGCACTCATAGACGGCTACACGTTGCTCCTCGTGGCTCCATTGCCTGTGGGACACATGATATTTTAACGTGGTTTTCTGGCAGTGAGGAAGGAAGCCAAATGTTTTGTGTCAAATCTCGAAGATGCATCTTCCATCTCCGAGAAGGCAACCCCATGTGATTGGGAGGATATTGAAATGTAGATCTGTTAAGGGCTAGAAGGATTATGGACTTGTAGAACAGTCTGTTTCCTCCTCACATATTGGTGAGTACGTTGTAAATAGTAATTTGCAAATTGTAATTTCTAAGAATTGGAATTTTTGATTGGAACTGGAAACGTTGACTTGCAACTTTCCAAATTTTAAATAACATGTGAAGTAATTCAGGTAAAACTGCTGTCATAGACAGCGAGAATAACTCACCAGGAACACCAACTATAGCGAGGATGGGATAGTAACCAGCTTGAATAACCAGCAGTACATTGTAGATCCGCCAAGCTAATGATTTCCAAGGCTGGGAAAGCCAGTAAAGACCATAGGATAAAGTCCTGTCCATTGTTAGAACATTCCAGTCTAATGTTCCCAGATTCTGATTCATTATTGGAACATTCCAGTCAAAGGTTCTCAGATTCTGTTCCATTGTTGCAACATTCCAGTCGAATGTTCTCAGATTATGATCTCTCCTCCCCCTCTCTCTGGAGGGACTGATCCCTGTTAGTGCTCTCGATGATGGTCCTACCCACACTATGGGATAACACATTGAACAGAACCCATTTATCATTAAAAGACACCTTCCACTGGTCTAATTACAATCCATGGAGAGTGACATTAATCACAGTCGCTGAACAAATTGCTCCAGCCAACATCTTTCAATTCAATACTGTTTGATTAAAATTCAAAATACCGATAAAATTTACACCTTTCAAACCTTTCAAGCTGCCTAGGATATGGGAGTAATGCGAGAAGTTTATCGGAACATATATATGCTTCTCTGTTCAAAAATGGAAACATACATCCTATAAATATTGCTCAGGCATGACAATATCAATAAGACATTGAGTGACATGTTATAGTCCATGATCTGAAGAGAGAATGTGCCTCAGACAACTTGGGGTTATAACAGGCAGATGGTGTGGATATGTTAACAGGTAATTGTACCTAGGGGACAATGGAGACAGCAAATGCTGAAGAATTCAGATTAGATAAAGCGTGGCGGTGGAAAAGGCAGTGTAGGACAGGTGGCATCCGAGGAGCAAGCGAATCAACGTTTCAAGCAGGACACTTGTTCAGGACTGGGGAGGGGGAAGGGGGCTGAGAGAAAATAGGTAGTGGGGGTTGCTCTGTGAGAAAAGTAGTCGATAGGTGGGGGAAGGTAGGAGGTGATAGTAATGGGTCAGTGGGGAGAGTGGAGTGGATGGTGCGAAGGAAGATGGACAGGTAGGTCCCCTCGAGCGGGCGGATCTGATTCAGAGGGTTGGATCTGGAATCTGGGTGGGTGAGGAGAGGTTTGGAAACTGTTGAATCCAATGTTCATGCCGTGTGTTTGTAGGCTCCCGAGGCAGAAGATGAGTTGTTCCCGGAAACATCCTGGTAAATCTCTTCTGACCCCTCTTCAGCTTCATAGTATCCTTCCTATAACAGAACTGAACACAGTACTTCAGAAGAGGTTTTATCAATGTCCTGCACAATCTCAGAATGACTTCCCAACTTCTAAACTGAAAGTTCTGAGCAATGAAGGCACCTTGAGCACCCTGTCTATATGTGCCACAAACTTCAATGAGTGATACCTGCACCCTGGGTCCCACTTTTGTACAACACTACCAACGTTATTTGGATAAACACTCCCCTTGTTTGTTTCACCAAAATGCTAAAACACACATTTATTCAAGTTAAACTCCATCTGCCACATGTCAGCCCAGTGAGTGATGTTATTGCCACCTCCACCACCCCTTCAGGTTTAAAAAGACCCTGCCCTCTCCAGAGGGCCTACAGACACCAGCCTTGATTTTTCCAAAGCCCCAGAGCTTGGTTTGCCTTGCACAAGCAGATGGAGGAGTGGATAAGGAGAGGCTGGAAAGAAAAATGTTGCCTTGTATCAATGAATGATTTTAGGAAGACTGAAACCACGTATTAGAGGTTGGAATTAGTGACCGGAGATTTTTGGCCAGATATTGTGCTATTTCCTCGTCTCTGGTGTTCAGCATTGATATCTTTTTCGAGATCTTTCATAGCGTAGAGTGTGTCTGCAGGATTTCTTTTGCTAATATTGCAGATTACAGATAATAACCATTTAAGGTGGAAATCATAGCCAAGATATTAAAGATGTTCATAATTCGGAGATGCCGGTGTTGGACTGGGGTGTACAAAGTTAAAAATCACACAACACCAGGTTATAGTCCAACAGGTTTAATTGGAAGCACACTAGCTTTCGGAAAGACGCTCCTTCATCAGGTGATTGTGGAGGGTATTACGATCGAGCCCTACACTATCACCTGATGAAGGAACGTCGCTCCGAAAGCTAGTGTGCTTCCAATTAAACCTGCTGGACTATAACCTGATGTTGTGTGATTTTTAAAGATGTTCATAGTTTTTCTCGATGGCAGAGCACATGCACTCATCATCCTATAGTTGAGACTAATAACTTTTATTTGTTTATCAATGGAAACTGTTGCCTGTGTGTTTCAGGAAATGAGTCATAGAGTCATAGAGATGTACAGCATGAAAACAGATCCTTCGGTCCAACCTGTCCATACGGACCAGATATCCCAACCCAATCTAGTCCCACCTGCCAGCACCCGGACCATATCCCTTCAAACCCTTTCTATTCTTATACCCATCCAAATGCCTCTTAAATGTTGCAATTGTAGCAGCCTCCACCACATCCTCTGGCAGCTCATCCATACACTTACCACCTCTGCGTGAAAAAGTTGCCCCTTAGGTCTCTTTTATTTCTTACTCCTCTCACCCTAAAGCTATGCCCTCTAGTTCTGGACTCCCCGACCCCAGGGGAAAGACTTTCTTTATTTATCCCATCCATGTCCCTCATAATTTTGTAAACCTCTATAAGGTGTCCCCAAAGCCTCCAACACTCCAGGAAAACAGCCCCAGCCTATTTAGCCTCTCCCTGCAGATCAAATACTTCAACCCTGGCAACATCTTTGTAAATCTTTTCTGAACCCTTTCAAGTTTCACAACATCTTTCCGATATGAAGGAGACGAGAATTGCACGCAATATTCCAACAGTGGCCTAATCAATGTCCTGTACAGCCGCAACATGACCTCCCAACTCCTGTACTCAATACGCTGAACAATAAAGGAAAGCATACCAAACGCCTACTTCACTATCCTATCTACTTGCGACTCCACTTTCAAGGAGCTATAAACCTGCACTCCAAGGTCTCTTTGTTCAGCAACACGACATAGTGCCTTACCATTAAGTGTATAAGTCCTGCTAAGATTTGCTTTCCCAAAATGCAGCACCTCACACTTATTTGAATTAAACTTCATCTGCCACTTCTCAGCCCATTGGCCCATCTGGTCCAGATCCTGTTGTAATCTGTTTGTGAGACATGATTTCCCACGAACAAAGCAATGTTGACTGTCCCGAATCAGTCCTTGCCTTTCCAAATAGATGTACATCCTGTCCCTCAGGATTCCCTCCAACAACTTGCCCACCATCGTGGTCAGGCTCACCGGTTTTTGGTTCCCTGTTTTATCTTTACCCTCCTTCTTAAACAGTGTCACCACGTTTGCCATCCTCCAGTCTTGCAGCACCTCACCTGTGACTATTGATGATGCAAATATCTCAGCAAGAGGCCCAGCAATCACTTCGCTAGCTTCCCACAGAGTTCTCGGATACACCTGATCAGGTCCTAGGAATTTGTCCACTTTTAACCGTTTCAAGATGTCCCGCACTTCCTCCTCCGTGATCTGGAAATTTTGCAAAATGTCACCATCTATTTCCCTACAGTCTATATCTTCCATATCCTTTTCTACAGTAAATAGTGATGCAAAATATTCATTCAGTATCTCCCCATTTTCTGTGGCTCCACACAAAGGCCGCCTTGGTGATCTTTGACGGGCCTTATTCTCTCCCTAGTTGCCCTTTTGTCATTAATATATTTGTAAAACTCCTTTGGATTCTCCTTAATTATATTTGCCAAAGCTACCTGATGTCCCCGTTTTGCCCTCCTGATTTCCCTCTTAAGTATACTCCTACTTTCTTTATACTCTTCAATGGATTCACTCGATCTATCCTGACTATACCTGACATACGCTTCCTTCTTTTTCTTAACCAAACCCTCAATTTCTTTACTCATCCAGCATTCAATCAGAATTTAATAAATCCATGCAGAGCTGAAAGCTGACACTTAAAATGTGACCTAAATTCTGGGCCTGGTTTAAGTCTTGTATAGTGGTAACGCCCCTGCCTCTGAGCCTGAGCTGCATTCGATTCCAGTCCATGAACCTTTGATAGTTTCCCTATCTCTGGTGCAGATGATCTGGATTCAAGTTCTGCATGTTGTGGAGGTGTGTCACAGCATGTCAGAACAGGGTGATGAACAAACACACAGCAGAATCATGTTGCAGTTTTGGGGGTCTATTGGTCAGTGGAGGTAGTGCCCCTACTTCTAATTCTAAAAGTCTAGGTTCAAATCCCACAGAGATGTTTCATTATATGTCTGAACATGTGGATTAAAATTATTTCAGATTTGTGATTTGGTGGAGTTGAAAGAGGTGTCAGGATTGAATGTCAGAACTTAGACGCTGGATGACTGAATACACAGCTATTCGTATTGATTGGAGTCATATTTGCACCTTCGTGAGCCATATAAATTCATTGAAAGAGTGAATAGTTAGGGTCCAAAATTACAGGGCATAGATTTAAGGACGGAAGAGAAAGATTTAAGATGAACCTAAAGGGCAACTTTTTCAAGCAGATGCTGGTGCGTGAATGGAATGAGCAGCCAAAGGAAGTGTTGGAGGCTGGTTCAATTACAACATTTGAAAAGCATGGGAATTTGAATATGAAAGGTTTAAAAGGATATGGGTCAAATGCTGGTAAATGGGACTCGATTACTTCAGAATATCTGGTCGGCTTGGATGAGTAGAAGGGTCTGTTTTCCTGCTGTATATCTCTATGATTCACTGGTTCAATTGATCATGATCTCTTTGTATTCTTAGACTGTCAACCATTATTATGGTTCCTGAAGAAGGGCTGATGCCTGAAACGTCGATTCTCCTGTTCCCTGGATGCTGCCTGACCTGCTGCGCTTTTCCAGCAACACATTTTCAGCTCTGATCTCCAGCATCTGCAGACCTCACTTTCTCCTCAACCATTATACAAACCCTGTCCACGACACAATCAACCTTGATGTCATCTGCAAATTTGTTAATTACGCCTTCTATAATTATCATCTAAATCATTTGTATAAATGACAAACAACATTGCATTCAACACATTTTCCTGTGGATCACGGCTGGTCACAGGCATCCAGTTTGAAAAACAATCCTCCACGACCACCCTGTCTCCTGCCATTAAACAGATTTACACAGAAACATGCACACACATATACAGACAGCTAGAGACACAGATATAGACATGTCTTTAAGGCAGAGATAGATTTTTTTGTTAAAACGTGGATCAACAGTCACAGTGTGAAGGCAGGAGAATTGTTTTGAGAAACATGACAGGCAGGATCGAACAACAAAGTAGCCTTGATGGACCAAATGACCTAATTTCATTTTCCTATGCTGTATGGCCTTAAGGAGTCAGGAATATTTTCCCAAGGGTGTAGTGGAGGCTGAATTTGATAAATACTTTCCTGAAGAGTCAGTGGGATTGTGGGATAGGCTTGAGGTGATGAATGGTCTACCTCTGTTCATAATTGCTGTGCCCTTATTTCTGAAAGAGGACGTGACTTGCTGTGGCGTTAGTAGACAGTCGTTCAGCCCATTGACTAAATTACACCACGCAGGAGGAGGCCATACAACCTTTCTGGTCAGTTACACAGGAACAGCAACAGGATTGTACTAGTTAGCTTTAGGCGGTTCAGAGATGGTGGAAGGAGGGGATGGGGAGTTGCATTTTTGATTTAAGCGAGTATCACAGCATCAATCAGAGATAAAATAACTGAAGGACCCTCCAGTGAGGCTTCGTTGGTGGAGTTAAGTAATAAGAAGTGGATGTTGACGTTGTTGGGGTTTTACTATAGGCTCCCAAATACTAAACACGAGCTACTGGGACAAATATGCAGGTCAAGGAGAGACTTGCAGGAGTAATAGCAATGTCATAGTAGGGGTGTTAATTTTTTCACATTGACTGGGACTGGCATAGAATTAAGCGCGTGGATGGGGTGGAACTGGATAAGTGTGTACAGGAAAGCTTCCTCAGCAGTATGAAGAGTGTCTTACTCAGGATTGGGCAAAACTCGAACTATTTTGTTGGGAAATAGGGCAGGGCTGGTGACTGAGGTTACAGTGTGTGAGCACTTAGGGACGAGTGACCATAGTTCCATACCTATTAAAATAGTTATGGAAAGGCAAAAAACTGGTCCACATGTTCAAGTTCTAAATTAGGGTAAGGTGAATTTTGATGGAATTTGACTGGAGCTTGCAGGGGTTGACTGGATTAGTATGTTTGCAGGCAAAATGACCTCTAGCTAATGGGAGGCCTTTAAAAGCGTGACAGCTAGAGTTCAAGCTCTTTACGTTCCTGTAAGAGTGAAGGACAAGTTTGGCAGGAAAGGGGAACTCTAAATGATAAGAGATACTGAGGTTTGACTAGAAACAAAAAGGAGGCATGGCTGAGGTACAGTCAGCTGGGATCAAGGGAATCCCTGGAGGTTTCCAGGGAATACAGAAGTTTACTCAGGAAGAGAATAAGGAGGGTGAAAAGGCGGTATGAGACAGCCTTCGCTGAGAAGATTTGGGTGACTCCAAAGATTATATGAAGTATATTAAAGAAAATAAAGAATAACTACAGAGAGAAAAGGGCCCTTCACGGCCGAAAGTGGATATGTATGTGTAGAACAGCAAGTGATTGGCAAAGTCTTAACGGATAGTTTTCCTCCATGTTTGCCGTGAAGAAAGACGTGAAGACTTGAGAACGTGGGGAAGTTAGTGGTCATATCATTAGGACAGTCTACATCACAGGACAGATGTGTTGGGTGTATTCGAATGTACGAAAGTGGATAAATCTCCTGGTCCTGATCAGATATATTCAAAAGCACTGCAAGAGGCTAGAGAAGATATTAGAGGGACCCTAACTGCTATTTTTGCACCATCATTACCGACTGGTGAGGTCCGAGATGATGGGCAGTGAGCGAATGCTGTGCCCTTATTCAAGAAGGGAAGTAAAGAAAAGCCTCGGTTCTGTAGTCTAGTCAGCCTAACATCTGTGGTAGATATGTTACTTGAGAAGTTTCTGAGGGATAAGATGTACTTGCACTTGGAAAGACAGGAGCTGAATTGGAATAGTTAACGTGGCGAGTGGGAGATCATGCCTCATAAATTTGTTAGAGTCCTTTGATGAAGTGACTGGGAAGGTTGGCGAGTGCAGGTTGGTAGAAGTAGTCTATGTAGATTACAGTAAGGTCTTTGGTAAGGCTCCACATGGTAGTCTATTGTGAAACGTTAAATCACAGACAATCCAGGGGACTCAACAAATTGAATGTACATTTGGCTTTATGGTAAGAAGCAGAGTAATATGGAAGGCTGCTTGTTGGACTGGAGGCCTGTGATTGGTGGAGTGCCTCACGGGTCAGTGCTGGGACCGTTGCTGTTTGCTGTCGATATCAATGATTTAGATGAGAATGTCCGAGGAATGATTAGTAAGTTAGCTGATGACACTAAAATATGCAGTATCATGGACAGTGAGGAAGGATTTTAGAAATTGGAGCAGAACTTTGATCTGTTGAGGAAGTGGGCCGAGAAATGGCAAATGAAGTTTAATATAGGTAAGTGCGAGGTTTTGCATGTTGGAAAGTCAAATCAAGGTAGAAGCTTCATAGTAACTGGCAGGTCCTTAAGGAGTTTAGTGGAACAGAGGAACCTTGGAGTTCAGGAGCATGGGTCTCTGAAAATTGAGTCACAGGTTGACAGGGCAGTGAGGAAGGCTATTGACACACTGGCCTTTATCAATAAGGGAATTGAGTATAGTATTGGGAAGTCATGTTGCTGTTAATAATGACTTTAGTATGGCAGTAACTGTGTTGTGTTATGTTTTGATCACCTTGCTATGGGATGAATGCTATTAAACTGGAAAGAGAGCAAAGAAATTGACAAGGATGTTGCTCTAGGTCTCAAGTCATCTTTCATGCTCAAATTGTCATAGCCTTCAACTGTCTGACAAGTCAATATCCAACTACAGCCTCTTTAAATAAAATTCATAGAACATAGAACAGTACAGCACAGTACCGGCCTTTCGCCCCTGAATGTTGTGCTCACCTTTTAACCTACTCAGACATACTGCTGCGTACTACCTTCCATGTGCTTACCCAAGTGTCGCTTAGATGTCCCTCACGTATCTGACTCCACTACTATTGCTGGCAGTGCATCCCACACATTCAGTACTATTTGTGTAATGAACCTACCGCTGACATCTCCCCTAAAGCTTCCTCCAATCACCTTAAAATTACGCTGCCTCGAGTTTGCCATTTCTGCATTGTGAAAGTCTTTGGCTATTCACTCTCCCTCTCTGTCTCTCATCATCTTGCACAACTCCATTAAGTCATCTCCAATCCTTCTTCGCTCTAATGATAAAAGCTTTCGCTCCCTTAACCATTCTTCATAAATTCTGCCCTCCAGTCCAGGCAGCATCTTGGGAAATTTCCTCTACACCCTTTCTAAACTTCCACATTCTCCTATAATGGGGTGATGAGAACTGAACACAATATCCCAAGTGCGGTCTAATCAGTGCTGTATCGAGCTGCAGCATAAACTCGTAGTTCTTAACCTCAATCCCCCTGCTAATGAAAGCTAACACACCGTATGCCTTCTTAACAATCCTACAAATTTGGATCGTAACTTTGTTGGATCTGTGGACATGGAGCCCAAGATCCCTCTGTTCCTCCACACTGCCAAGTATCCTCCCTTTAATTCTGTATTCTGCATTCATATTTGAGCTTGAAAAATGAACCACTTCTCACTTTTCCAGGTTGAACTTCATCTGTCAACTCTCAGCCCAGCTGGGCATCCTATGAATGACCAGTTGCAACATAAAACAGCCTTCCACACTATGTATCACTCCACTAACCTTCGTGTCATTGGAAAACTTACTAACGCCCTCTTCCAAGTCAGTTATAAAAATCACAAACAGCAGAGGTCCCAGAACCGATCCCTGTGTGACACCACTGGTCCCTTTCAGTGATGTAGAACCCCTAACACTCTGTGTCAGAGAATTCCTGACATTCACTACACTCTGTTTGAAGAAAACATTCTCTGCTTCTACACAACCTATTTATATGAAGAAGAGGGAACACAAAGGCTCAGGTCAGAGAGACTGGCCATGTACACAAAGCAGTATTTGACTGAGGATGACATCAAGGAGCCTGAGCAAAATTGCACTTAGTAAGAATCAATTATGACCTCTCCACTAGTTGGAGTCATTCACAGCACAAAGGAAGATGTTTATCATCGGTGGGCATCAATAATATCAGCCGTGGGACTTCACTGCAGGAAATCCTCTGGGTAGCTTCCTCAGCCCAGGCATCTCCAGTTTGTCATCATGGAATGCCTGGAAACAGGTAATTCAGCCCATTGAGTCCTCACCGATCAGAAGTGGAAATATTCACTAACGTTTTCACAATGTTCAGAAGAAATTGTCCCCTCTCACCTCTTGAAGTTGTCTGCGTCCATGTGCAACAAAACTTGGACAACATTCAAGATCATGCTGCTATAAAGTCTGGATAACATCAGGGAAGCGCACTGTTAGACGCTGCACATTTCCACAGTAAACAGAGGAACACATTCAGCACCTCAATCTAGCTTCACAAGAATGTGGAGAATACATTTAGACCAGTAAATCTATTAGACAAGGCGTGTGATAGCACATTCAGTCCCTCCTGCTTATTACACAGAAAGAGAAGGAGAGTGTTCACTCCCATGCATCACATATACGGAATCAGAAAGAGACCGATTTCACACCTGGAGTCATTTACTAAGGAACAGGAAGTGGTCATTCAACATCTCAAGTCATTAACATACATGAACAGGAAGGTGACAGAGATGTTCTCATTTCACCAACAAATGGTACAGGGTCTGCACAGATGCATTGCTCCACATTGTTCCTTGTGGCTTCATTACTCATAGTACATAGTTTCACTTTATCATGGCTTTTTGGCAGTAGTAATGAATCCAGATATATTATCCATTCTCCAAGAGATCTTCAATCTCTAAGAAGGTCGATCCATGGTCTCTGTGGAGATTAGAAGCTGTTGGGAATGGCTTACTGTTCCAGAATGAAGGTATTGTGGCTACTGACAGGATTGTATACCCCTCTGTCAATCGACATGCCGTGCTGCTCAGGCATGTAAACTATCGGGAATCAAGCATTCTACAGATAGCATGGAATTTAACACCTTATGAATGGCTGCTTGGGACATAATGAGTGCCAGTCCATAACCATCAGGCTTCAATTTGTTATTCTGTCTCAGCGCTACAGATTAAACACATCGTTACTGCACTGTCTCCTCATGGTAACATCATGCCAGGGTTTAGTCTGATGAAACTCCTTTACGCAGACAGAGACGTGGAGATCATTATTTATAAAGCAAACTCAATCTGTGCACAATATGACAAACACTCTCTCAACAATAACTACCATTGGGTAAGATGCACCAACTCTGGTACTTCAATAATTTTGTTTGAAAAGCCACTTATCATTTAATTCCTGCTCCATAAGAATTCTGTTAGTGATTTATGACCAAGGACTTCCATGACCTTTTCAATAGCAGCACTTCCCAACCTCTCACCAATTAATAAATATAAATGTATGTGATGATATTTGTTGTTCAAGTCTGAATCATTTTTACATCTTGTGAACAGCTATTGCACAAACACTGACCCTACTGATACCCAACAAGACTTCACTCCAGACCAACCTGCAGCCTGGTCCTGTGAAGTGTTGGTCAAGCTTTCACAGTGACAGAATTCTTAGTTTTACCTTTTGCCAGTTGTTGCTGAGGACTCAGCAGGGTTGGAAGGCAGTAAAACTCTCCCAGCTGCTACACACTTTGTCTGTGATTTCGCTCAGAATTGTATTTTGATGTTCTCTCCTCGTGGATTGGAGAACAGCATGTGAGACAAATTGTTTCCTGAATTTGTTTTTTGACAATTGTGTGCTCATCGTATATTACCATATTGGAGCAATTATAGTTTTGTATTTACACAACCTATTATTCTGTTAAGTTTTCCAACAGAATTAAGTTATTCCAAGTTCCTCTTCCTTTTGTAGTATATTCTCCACAGTGGTTGAATAAGTTGAATAAATAATGTCGAATATTTTGACCAATCGAACTATATCTGAAACACAGCACTGCACATTTACCTTTAAAATAAGAGAACATCCTGGTCGAGGCTGCCTTCTTCACGCATTTTGAGGTAGTCTGCCTGGTCCTTAACAAGACCGATAAATATGCATGTATTAATTGGCTAATTACATGATGGACAGTAACTTGCAGAAATACATGGTTTGACAGAGGAATAGACTGAGGTGGAGGATTGACAGTTGAATCAGGAATTATATTGCATACTCAATCCACCTCACAGATTCAGCCCAGACATTTATAAGCCCAGATGAGATATCTGTTCAGCATGGAGCACTGTGCAGATTAGGCTAGTGTACTGTTCAGTACAACCCAGCAATCTGGAACATTGTGCAGGGCTCAATGTCCAACATGGGGATCAGTATGGAGAATACCAGTGCATTGATTTAGAAAACCCGGACAAGACGGTCTGTCCAGTTTGGGGCACTGTGCAGTCCACACCAGTGTCTTCTTCTATAAATGCATTCAAGGTATCTGTTCAGTATGGGGAGATATGCAGTGAATAGCACTGAATTGGTCTATAAACTAGAAGCAGTTACCCTCCCAGCACGTAGATCTGTGTACACCACTCCAGTGCATTGCTCATTAACACACTGTGGGGAAACTTGCAGCCCATGCTGGATGTGACAGGATGTGCAGCTTTCATCCATTTACAGCTCCAGGTCTGCATTGTGCCATGACAAGGGATGCTGTGGGTGTGAACATTACTGCTGAAGAGAGATGGCAGGGGAGTCAGTTTAAATACCAACAAACAAAAAGGATTTTATAAAAAAAGTGAAAGGGAGATTGAGAGACAATTTCATGAAAGATCACAGGTTTCAGAATGCTGAAATGAAGATATTTCGAGAGCATCCTACAACATGAGCTAGCATTCCTAGGAAAGATGGGTGAACGGGATATTGTTGTGAGTTCAGATGATAAGAGTTTTTGATTAGCATTTGTCCTGCAGCTTTGTAAGTGGGAATGCCGTCAGCAGAGTATTTTACTCATTGGGCCGAATCTAACCATAATTTTTCTCAGTGCCATTTTTATTGAAGGTGACCAAGGGATCGCCGCACGAGACCGAACTAGTATCCGGGTGATATCTTATCAAACTCACCTCATTATCTACCCATCTCACCCCACTGTGTTCCTCTCATTCAATATCAGCCCGATTCCCTCACCCATCATTACTGGAGGTACTCGCAATGGTCCGGAGGTCCCTGGACATTTGGTGATCCCTGGCACTAATTGCATCTTTAAAAGGTTAATGGGAACACGCTTGAGCTTAATCAGTTTGAAGCTGCCCTACACAGTTTACCTCGAACATGACAGATAAGAAGCAATTACAGTAACAATTGTCGACAGGGGTATGGAGGTTCTGGTGAATGGGCTAGTACAGAGGGGTATAATTCTCTTCCCAGAGAGGGCCACACCACCAAATCCACCGAGCACGGTCTGAACTCACCACCCAGCTCAATGCAGTATCTGTGGTCTGAAGAAATGTCCAGCAATACAGCACAAGCATCAATAACCTTCCCCGCTCTGCCAGGATAAGAGTCCCAGTATTCTACGTGCTCCCTCACACGCGCTGAATATCTGTTATAGCACCGACGACCAAACAAGGACGTCGGTGCTATAACAGACCTGTTCCACCACACTCACTGTTGCATGCAAACCTCCTCTCTCTCGCACGCTCGCCTTTGCATTACTCATGCATGGTGATAGAATGTTCTGAAGAATGCCGATTATGGAATGTTCCAGATAATGTTCCAAATAATTCCCATTTTCAGGGAAATGTCAATGCCCCAATATGTAACACAAATGGGGAAGGAGCAGAGTTACACTTTTTTTCAAGTCAGTCAATTAAAATATATCATGAGTCCAATCAATCTTTCAAACATGCTCCAACATTTAATAAGATCGCGGCTGATGGTTTCCTCAGCTCCATGTTACAGAAAGTTTCAATCATTCAAGCCCCTGGATTCCTGTCACTAAGCACACGACACTGGGGTACTTTAACTCCGGTTTTCTTCAGGCAAGTGTTCTGGAGGCATTTCCCATGGGAATGGACTTCCCTAATAATATATTCCATCAGCTTTGTGTAATGATAAGCATATTTTCCACAGACTAATCATAAATCTACACTTATTTTATGGTTATCGACATCCAGTCACAATTAATAATTCTGGCTATTTCATTTGTCTCGCCTTAATGTATTCAGCCAAAGACAGATTCTAAACACTTGTCTTGTAATAAAATACAATTTCTGGCAGAGAACTTTTTTCATTCTCAGCCGTTGTCTTGACCATTTTCTGAATTGTACCTTTTTCCTTGTTATGCAAGTTTCTCTTGCCCTTTGTCTGTGACTGTTTCTGTCTGTAACAGTTACACAGTCTCCCACTCAGTTGGCCGAATGCAGAGGGAGGCCAACAGCGCAGGTTCAATTCGTCATAGTGACAGAGGTTACCATGTCAGACCCCGCTTTCTCAACATCACCCCATCACGGGGAATGGTGATCCTCATGTTAATCCACTATGATTGGACTCTCTTTAATGACAGAGCATCCCCATGGTCCTTTGGAATTCTATTCTATCATTGTCAGCATTTCCCCAACACTGCTGATTCCTACCGATCCCACGATAATCCTTGACTCAGTTGTTTTTTAAAGTATCTTGCTGTCTGTGCCTCAAAAATATTCAATATCTCTGCCTCTGATGCCCTGTGGGGAAGAGAGTTCCAAAGACTCACCACACTCTGAGTAAACAAAGATAAACTTCATCTGCGTGTGTGAATATTTGTTGTTTCCTTATTGGAGAAAGGATATAATCTCATTGGAAGCAGTTCAGATATGCACCACTTCATGTATTCCAGGGACGAAGGGGTTATATTATGGAGGCTTTAACAGGTTACTCTTGGAATGAGAGCTGATCTTATTTAAACATGCTGGGCTTTCAGGAGAGTGGATCGGGTAGATACTCAATGGTTGCTTGTAAAGTCCAAATTTTTTGTCATTGTCATAGAACGTCTACAGTGTGGAAGCAGGACATTCTGCCCATCGATACAGACCGAACCACTGAACTACATCCTACTCAGACCTGTCACCCTATCCTTTCCATGTAATCTTATATTTCCCATGACTAACCCATACATCCGTGGGCACTATGGGCAATCTAGCATGCCTCATCCACCCTCAGCTTCACATCTTTGGACTGTGGATGGAAACTGGGGTATTGGGAGGAAACCCACACAGACACGGGAAGAATGTTCAAACTCTACACAGAGAGTTGTGTGCGAGGTTTTGGAATTGAGGTCAGCTCCTTGGTGAAGTGAGGCAGCAGTATTAACCACATGTACACCATGCTCCTCCGTTAGTTCTATTAGTTACGTGTGGCTGACTAAAGAAGCCTGTCTGACTTGTTCCGATCACTGAACTTGATTCAGTCTGAAACCTTTATGATCGGCCTTTTCACCAACATGACTACATTTAAAATTTGGTGTGATCTGTTGAAGAGTGACTCTAGAAAAGGAAACAGTGACACCATCTCAGTGAGAACAGGAATGAGGAGAAATTGGGATTTCATTCAAGTGGAAATTCTCTTCCCAGACATTTGTGATGGCCGGTTCGTTATATTAAAGCGAGACTGACTTCGTCTGATTTTCCATAGATAGGTGAATCTAGGATAATGGTACATGGAGAGAAAAGTGCTGCTGGGGCTGCAATGAGATGAGCCATGACCTCATTTACTGGTGGAGTCGTGTCAAAGGGTCGAATGGCCCTCTCGTGTCTCTCAGCCCTGTGCTCTGATGTTCCATTCAGCCCTTCGGACCTGTTACACAGGGGCAGATCGAGGTCATTCCAATGATTAGGTGTAGTTTGGAAAATGTACTTGGAAAATCCCGGCTGGACAGAAAGTGTATCCACCCCCAATTCGTTTTTCCACGTTTCCCCTCTATGTAACTTCTGTTCCAGATGGAAGTCATTTTACAGATATAGATTCGCTGTGAATACAGCCCCCATACCTTATCCATGGTTAACTCAGACAAACCTTCTGCTCTCCTTGAATACAACATTTTACAACACGACTTCCAGGAAAACAGTTACTTTCCAAAAGACTAACATGAGAACGCAAGAAATGCGAACAGAAGTACGCCATTCGGCCCCTCAAGCCTGCACTGTCATTCAATAAGAACATGGATGATCTATTCAACGGACACCCTTTCTGTCGCTCAGCTCGCTGATATGTCAAAAACCCATCCACCCCGTCTGTAAATGCATTCAGTGTCACAGCCTCCACAACATCTGGGTTAGGAAATTCCAGACATTCACTACCTTCTAAAAGAAGACTTTTTTTTAATCTCACTTTGAAATCGATATCCCTTATTCTGTGTCAATGTCTCCGACTGAGATACTCTGGCCAGGAATGGAACCACATTCTCAGCATCTACCTTGTCAAGTCTCCTCTGTATCTTGTACATTTCAGAAATTAGATTAGATTACTTACAGTGTGGAAACAGGCCCTTCGGCCCAACAAGTCCACACTGACCCGCCGAAGCGTAACCCACCCATTCCCCTACATTTACCCCTTTACCTAACACTACGGGCAATTCACCTGACCTGCACATCTTTGTGACTGTGGGAGGAAACCGGAGCACCCGGAGGAAACCCACGCAGACACGGGGAGAACGTGCAAACTCCACACAGTCAGTCGCCTGAGTCGGGAACTGAACCGAGGTCTCTGGCGCTGTGAGGCAGCAGTGCTAACCACTGTGCCACCGTGCCACCCAGGCATCATCATCTTTCATATCAACCACAATAAATAATCGCCTCATCCTTTCAGATGTTCCCAATAATTCAAACCTTTCATCCCAGGAACCCGCGTAATGTGCCAACCTAGTTACTTGCTGCATCAGCATGCTGACTTTATGTTTCATACACAGAACACTCCAATCCCTTCATTCTTTTCTTTTTTGGGGTATCCTTTTCAATAAATATCAGCCTGCCTTTTGGTTCTCAGTGTCATCCACAAACTCGGATGTATATTGCTCTCAGCTCCTGCCGTCAGGCTGTCAGTATAGATTGTAAATAACTGATGCCACCGGACTGATATTTGTGGTATTCCAGTAGATACATTTTATCATAAAGATCCATTAATCCTGACTCTCCGATTTCGAAGTTTTATCCAATCATCATTCCATGGTAATACAGTATCCATCATCCTGTGAGTGTGCAAGAAACTTTATTTTATGATATCTTGTGGAAACTCTCTGGAAAGCCTCGTGTCTAACAGTTCCCTTTTATTAAGTCCGCTTGTTACACTCTCAGGGATCTCCAGAAAAAAAAACTTTGTATGATTTTACAGGACAGAAAATAGTTTCCCTTTTACAAAACCATTCTGACTCTGCGTGAAGCTTTTCTAAATGCCCTGCAATCCCTTCCTTAAGAACAGACTCTCGCAGATTCCCAGCAATAATGGTTAGGCTAAATGTTTCCTGCTTTTAGTCTCGTTCCTTTCTTGAAGACAGGCGCCACATTGGAGGGTCTCCAGTTTCGCTACCGAGTTCCCCAGTCACTCTCTCCAAATAACCTAAACATACTTTCCAGACGTCATTTCTTCAAAAGTCACACCCTTACCTTGAACTTCTTTATTTATACTCGGAAAAGTTCGTGCTGCTTGTTTTTATATTCTTGCCACTTTACTTACATCGTATCTTTTCTTCCGTTTTCCTCGCTTTGCGGATTCCAATTTCCAGAACAAGCATTTAAAAGTAAACACTGCAAACTTGAAACAATATTAAAAAAGACAGCTCCAAACTTCATACTGTGATTTTTTTTTCTCCATGTTACAGTATGAAGGTAGCATGACATTCTTACTAGTGCCAACAAGAAGAGGAACACCTGGATTCCTTTGTCTGAACAGGGTGATGATCTCTATAGTGAAAATGTATCGCTGGCCAGATCTATATTACACCACATGGTCAACATTCTCCCTCCTCGTCTCCCTATGACCTTGTGTGGTTGTGTCTTCCTTATCTTGCACTCAATACATAGAAGCCCTTTCCCCATTCACATCTTAATTTCAACCCATTTTATACCATCTTCTCGGTCACCACTGCTAAAGGTCTGTTTATCTCTTGCCACATTTTCGCTGTCACCCATCCCTCACCTCTGGAAAGGGATTGAAAAAGCCCATTTTCCAATCCTTTTCAGTTCTGAAGAAGTGTCACACTGGACTTGAAACGTAATCTCTGTTTCTCTGTCTCTGCAGATACTGCCACACCTGTTGAGTTTCTCCAGAAATGAATAGGCATGGAACATATTTTCAATTAAACCAATAACGGTGGATACTGGAAATAAAAATGTAAATATTTCTGGAGAAATTTGAAACTTTGTAGAAGGGTCACTGGTCCTGAAAGATTAATTTTGCTTTCACTCAAGAAGATGCTGACAGACGTACTTAGTTCCTTCAGCAATTTCTGTTTTGGAACAAGTTCCACAGATGTGTGTCAGAGCTGCCCAAACGCCCTGTCCTACACAGGCCGCCACACACTGGGAAGTGTGCGATAATACCATGTGTACACATTCATTGGCTCTGAAAATGCATACCGCTGACGTCACTGATACTACAGAGCTCTTAACCAGGATCAGGGAGAGAAACAGAGGGAAACACATTCACTTCAAACACAGATGATGGCATTACAGGAATGGAAAAAAGATTCAAATGAATATGTTAAATTATTTGCGCAATGTAAAAAATGGAGGCGTGACAATGAAAATGGAAGTGTTCCCACATCATAAACCAGGTTAGGTCACTGAGTACAGGGTTGATGGGTCTCAGAGTGAACTGGGGGACAGTCAGTAGAATTGAATTGCAGACTTGCAGCTCAAATTGGGTTATCATGTGGTACCATAGACCACAGCAGCCGCAGACACAGAATTGGATTCAAACATAATCAGTCACTTTTCCCCCAGGATAATCCATCAGTCTACAATTATCATCAAGCCGATCTATGGTTCAGTGACGACTTTGGGTGAACAAGCTAAAGTCTGAACCATGTGTAGATCTGAACCTGATGACAACCCAATAAAGCTATGGTACATGACCATTTACATTCTGACCAGCAGAACTAACATCTGATCAAGAGGTAGAAGTTATAGTAAAACTAACAGATCAGACCTAAACTCTGCAGTCCTGCCAAATCCAGGCATAAATGTCGATGGACATTAAAACAACTTACTGGAGGAGAGGACTCCACAAATATCCCCATCCTAAGAAATGAAACAGCCCTGTACATCAGTGTAAAAGACAAGTATGCATTATGTGCACCATCCTCAGCCAGATGTGTCGAGTCGATAACCAACCACACCTTCACCATGATGTCCACAGAATCAAAGATGGCAGTCGTTAACCAATTTGATTCACTGTCCGTGACATGCAGAAACAGCTGAACACAGTAGATACGACAAAGGCAATGGGCCCAGACACCATTCCTGCAATAGGACTGAAAATTTGTGCTGCACAACAAGCCGTGTCCCTGGGGAAGCCGTTTCATTCCAGCTCCAACTCTGGCACCTCCATGACAATGTGGAAAATTACTTCCCCAAACCCCATGGAATACAGACCCATTAGATCCAAACTCTGTTTTCTCAACAAGCCTGTCATCCCAGAGATCAGTCTGGTCATCCTTCGTTGCTCTCCCTGAATGTCAGGTTTGTCCTTTATCAGGTATGGAGACCATAACTGCACACAATACTGCACAATGTTCGAGAAGGGGTCTTACCATGGCAGATGCAGTAAGACACCCTTACACCTGGACTCAAATCTCCTTGAAATGAAGGTCAGCACATCATTTACCTTCTGAATGCTTTCTGTTCCTGCAATGTTGTTTTCAGTGACTGGTTTTCAGGGAGATCTAGGTCATTTTCATTGTTCCAGCTCCCCACTTTGTGGGTCTGTGTACACTGGTCAGCGTGCCAATGCCATTCCCATTATTGACCTCTGGCCTCAGAACCCACTGCAATGCATGGAGCTCAGAGGTCTGCACAGAAGGAAACAAAAATGCAGCATAAGTTCCTTTATATATCAATGGGTTTTTTTTTTCAACCAAGCCCTGTTCAAATGGTAAGCTGCCATTTTGTTTTTCCTACCATAGTGCACAATGTCACATCTACCCCCATTGCTCTCCATCTATCACATATTTGCTCATTCACTCCATTGTCTCAATCACCTTGGAGCTTTTCTTACATTCTGCTCACCCACTCACAACGCGACATGGCTTAGTGCCATCAGTAGACTGGAAATCGATTCCCTCAGCCAAAAGTTTGGTGAATATTGGGAATAGCTGGGATCCAAACCCTGATTCATGCTATATCACCCAGGCCTTCCACTCGAAAAAACATTGTTGTATCCTTTATCACTGTTTCCTGTCTGCTCTACCATTCAAAAACCATGTCCACATATTACTGCAGTTCAATAAGATTATAATTTGTATAGTAAGTTTGGGGCTTTGTCAATAATCTTCCTGAAAATCCAATCGTATTGCATTGATTGTTTCTCCATAATTTTGCAAGTCACTTTCTGAAATATGATTCCCATTTTTTATATCTCTGTTGACCTTTTCTATGCCCCTCAGCTAAAGTCTCAATACTTTCTCTAAAAACGTTTAGTTGCTAATTTCATTCTATTCCCTTTTTCTCACCAGACTAACGTTTCCTACTATTGTTGGGAAGATTTATTTTTCGTTTAGCTTTCTTCTGTGAAGACGTAACTTTAGCATTTGCTCCATAGATCTGCCATTTTCCTGTTCTCCATTCTCCACTTCCTGGTTTCAGACTGTAAGGAAGCTGCATTTTTTTTTTCCTTAATGTTGCCATTGACACTCTTTTAGGACCTTTTACAACTTCAGTTTTGCAAACCTTGATAATACACTCTTCAAAAGCTCATCAATTCTTGTCTTAAGCTTCTCAATAATTAACCTTCCACAGCCATACAATCACAGGAGCATAGACTCTGTACTGTCAGAAATGCAGCACGGTCTACATTAGTCCCACTATCCTCACAAGGACCATTTTCATGTATGTTAAGGAACTTCAAGTGTACGAGAATGCACTTCTTATCGGTTGTGAGGTTACCCGTTGACAACTGCCTTTTCAGGAAGTGCATTCCAGACCCCAACACCCTCACTAGACCACAGTGGGATGATGGTTTGGAACACAGTGGGATGGAGGTTTAGAACATAGTGGGATAGAGGTTTCGAACACAGTGGGATGGAGGTTTATAACACAGTGGGATGGAGGTTTAGAACACAGTGGGATGGAGGTTTAGAGCACAGTGGTATAGAGGTTTGGAACACAGTGGGATGGATGTTTAGAACACAGTGGGATGGAGGTTTAGAGCACAGTGGGATGGAGGTTTGGAACACAGTGGGATAGAGGTTTCGAACACAGTGGGATGGAGGTTTATAACACAGTGGGATGGAGGTTTAGAACAAAGTGTGCACCCTTTTTCTTTCCCCTTTGACTAAGAGGAACAGCTCCTGTCTATCCACCCTGTTCATGCCCCTCGTAATCTTATCCTTCTCAATCACATCCCCTTCAGCCTTCTCTGCTCCAAAGTTAACAACCCGAGCTTATCCAGCCTCTCTCCATAGCTGATATACTCTATCCCAGAGAACATCCTGGTGAATCTTCAGTGCACCCCTCCAGTGCAATCACAGCCTTCCTGCAATGTGGTTCCCAAAACTGTACACAGTATTCCATCTTGACCTGAGCAAAGTTCTGGATAGCTCCTACAATCAATGCCTCGATGAAGAAAGGCAATATTTACAGTCCCCTATGCTTTCCCAAAAAGCGCATCAATCAGTTTCGTCACATTCAAGAATGTGTGGAGAAGCACCCTCTGAGCTTGCTCGTGTCCTGCCATCATTGAGTCGTCACCTGTCTGATTCCTTCTTCCAAAGTACATAACTTCATCTTTATCAGGGTTACATTCCATCTGCCAATGATCTTCCCATCTGACCATTCCATCTGTATCTTTCAGTAACTTAAGACCTTCCTCCTCACTGCCAACCACCCAGCCAATTATTGTGTCAAACTGATTTATCACTCTCTCCCCATCGCCCTCCATATCCACAACTGCATCATCTATGATGACCACAAATAATAAGTTTATAATCACACACCCCCACCAGCTTACAGTCCGACAGGTATATTCGGAGGCACGAGCTTTACAAGCGCTTCTTCATGAGGTGGTTGTGCGCTTTGAAACCTCCTGTCTCCAAATAAAACTGTTGGACCATAATCTCGTGGTTTGTGTTTTTTAACTTTGTCCACCCCAGTCCAACACCGACACCTCCAAATCAGAAATAATAAGGGACACAGCACTGATCCCTGTCGCACAGCATTGGATAATTGCCTCCAGTCACACAAACAGCCTTGCACCACCACCCTCTGCCTCCTAACACTAAGTTGATTTGGATTTAACTTGACAAGTCACTAATAGGTCCTACCTGTTTCCTGGTTATTCTGTTCCATTTGACATACGTGTAGATATTTAGGGATTCTCCCTAATCTTGCCCTGCCAGCGGGTTTCCATGCCCCTGCGTTAGTCAGTGCCTGCTGTGTGCAAAATTTCCTCCTTGTTGCAGTCTCAAATGGCCTGTCCCTTATCTTGCCATTATTTGCCTTAAATGTAGAGCAGACAGCCAGAGAAACATCTTGTGCATTTCCAATTTGTCATACATTTTATGAATTTTCCAAATGTTACTGCTATCACCTCTCAATCTTTGAAACTCTAGAGAACATAGGCCGAGTTTCCTCGTCAGGCAATCTCCCCATCTGAGGGATTAATCTGGAGAATGTCTATTCCCCTTCCTCGGTGGTCAGTATATTCTATCTCCGAATGGGTCACCAAAACTGCACACAATACTCCAGGTACAGTCTCAACAAAACGCTCTGTAACTACTTCAACATGTTCTTCCATCTATATTGTGGCAAAACAAACTTTATGTCTCCACTCACATATATTCCTCCAAATATCTTTCAGACAATTCCGAAGTTAATCAAGTGTGATTTCCCTTTCAGAAGTGAATACTGATTCTCTCCAATGTTGCTGCTAATTTCTAAACATCCAATATCACATCTTAAATAATAGATTTCAATAGTTTCCCTACAGATGTCAAGTTAATTGGTCTGCAGTTCTCCACACTATCTCTTCTTCCCTTTGTAGACGCTTGGATCTATGTCCTTCATCGACCATGTTTCAATCACGTATACTAACTTCCATTTATCTGCAATGGCTTCCGGCCTCTGCAGAAGGTACAGAAAAATAAAACACAGGCATTGGCAGTCCAATTAATACTTCTACTGTTGATTTATTTCTGACATTTTGATATGAATTACATTTGTTTCGTCAGATTTAGTAATGCTCAATCCAGTACATTTTAAAGCACTACCCTGATACTGTTATAAATTCTTCCCGTCTACAAAGGGAAGAAGAGATAGTGTGGAGAACTGCAGACCAATTAACTTGACATCTGTAGGGAAACTATTGAAATCTATTATTTAAGATGTGATATTGGATGTTTAGAAATTAGCAGCAACATTGGAGAGAATCAGTATTCACTTCTGAAAGGGAAATCACACTTGATTAACTTCGGAATTGTTTACCTTTAGTTCCACAAGCCCTATATTATCACTTGTTATTGTCAGATATTTTCTGGATCTTCCTCAATGATGACAGATGCAAAGTAACTGGTTATTTTCTTGGCTATTTCCCTGTTCTCCACAATAAACTCTCATCTCCCCTTTACGAATTTCCACATTTTACCTTGCTTTATTTTGTTTCGTTTGAAATGCAGATCGTAGATTTGTGCAGTCTTTGTTTTCCTGTGTGTTCGCATGCATGCTCTCTTTTTGATTTCTTTATCAGTTGCATGGCCATCCTATCCTGGATCGTAAATTTCTGAGAATTCTCAGGTTTCCACATTGTCTGAAATTCTTCTGATGTCACTTCCCATTATTAATATAATCTTTAGTTTGTTATGTTAACCATCATTAACTCACTTTCTCACTCCTTTGTGTTATTACCTTAAATATATAGACGTATTGTTCAGTATTTCAACAAATCTCCTGGTCCTGACCAGCTGTAACTAAGAACACTGCAGGAGGACAGAGAAGAAATTGGGAGGGACCTGGCTGATACTTTTGCATCATCGCTGGTCACAGATGAGGTCGCGTAGGACCGGAGGGTAGAAAATGCTGTGCCCTTATTCAAGAAGGGCTACAAAGGAAAACCTGGGAACTCCAGACCAGTAAACCTAAAATCTAGTGGTAAGTATGTCACTTGAGACGATTCTGAAAGAGAAGATATAAATGCATTTGGAAAGATAGGATTTGATTAGGAACAGTCATGCTTTGTGCATGGGAGATCATGGCTCACAATGTTGACGAAGGCAGGGTGGTTTAGGTAGTCTATATGGATTTCAAAATGGCCTTCAATAAAGTTCCACATGGCTTGCTGCTCTAGAAGGTTACATCGCATGCAATTGAGGGGAGCTGGCAAATTAGCTACAAAATTGTCTTGATGGCAGGAAGCAGAGGGTAATAGTTGAAGGATGCTAGTCGGACTGGAGGCCTGTCACTAGTGGAGTGCCTCAGGGGTCGGTGATGGGACCATTACTGTTTGCTACATACATAATGATCTCGTTTAGAATGTATAAGGCATGATTATTAAGATTGCAGGTGACACTAAAATATATGGTATCATGGAAAGTGACGAAGTTTATCACAAATTGCAGCAGGACCTTGATCAACTAGGGATATGGGCCGAGAATTGGCAAATAGAGGTTAATATACATAAATGTGAGATCTTGCATTTCGGAAAGTCAAACCAAGGTCGGAATTTCATGGTGAATGGTTGGGCCTTAAGAGGTGTAGTAGAACAGAGGAACCCTGGAATTCAGGTGCACGGTTCTCTGAAAGCTGATTCAGAGGTATACAGGGTAGTGAAGTAGGCTTTTGGCACACTGGCCTTCATCAAACAGGGCAATGAATATCGAAGTTGGGGAGTTATGTTACAGTTATACAGGACGCTGGTGAGGCCATACTTGTAGTATTATTTTCAGTTTTGTTCACTTTGCTATAGGAAGGACGTTATTAAACTGAAAAAAGTGCAGAAGAAATTTAACAGTTTGTTGCCAAGGACTTATCTGATTTATCGGGAGAGGTTGGACAAGCTAGGATTTTTACTTTATATTGTATGACACTGAGGGGGAATCTCATAGAAATGTTTAAGATCATGGAAGGCATGAATGCACTTAGCCTTTTTTCCCAGGGTAGGGCAATCACAAACTAGAGGGCATCATTTTAAGTTCAGAGGGGAAAGAATACAAGGAAACCTGCGAAATATTTCTTTTTACACACAGGATGGTACGCATATGGAATGTGGTGCCAATAGAGTTGTTGAGGTGGGCACATTAACATCATTTAAAATGCATTTGGACAAACACATGGATAGGAAAAGATTAGAAGGATACGGGGCAATGGCTGGGACATGGGATTAGCGTGTATGGACATTTTGGTCAGAATGGTCCATTTTGGACCGAAGGGCTTGTGTCCATGTTGTAGGACTCTATGACTCTAACAACCATTGCTTGTCTCCCACTGGATGTTATATTGTACTTTCCCAATTCACTGAAGCGAACTTGACCTTTAGCCTCCAAGCTTCCATGATGTTTGATCAGAATGTTCAAACATTCTATATTGTACGCAGACAACGTGTAAAATACAACATACCAATGTCAATAGTCCTCAAAAGCTGTTTCACAGCAAGATTATTATTTAGTCCTGCTGACCACACAACACCAATCTGAAATAACCTGGTCTCCGGTTTAGTTCACAACATACTATTCGACCTACCTGGTATAGTTATGGAATTTATTTTTCAACAACATTAGCAGTCACTTCGTTAATGCAGTTTAGATGCGACTTGAGACAATCCATTATTACTGAAGCACCCACGATTATTTGTTACGCATTCACAGGATGAAGGTATTGCTGGATAATCAGCATTTGTTGTCCATGCCAGAGGGTAGTTAAGATTCAAAAGCATTGCTGTGGATCTGGAGTCACATGTAGGCTAAGGATAGCGGTTTCTTTCCCGAAAGGATACTAGTGAACCAGATGAGTTTTTCCAACAATCAACAATTGATTCATGGTTATTTTAAACCCTTGATTCCATGACCTTACTGAATTCAAATTCCACCATCTACCACGGCAGGATACAAACCCAAGTCCCCAGAACATTCCCTGAATCTCTGCTTTGAGAGACGAGGGCTAATACTACTAGGCCATTGCTCCCCCTTGCATATATTTGCATAACCAATTTCCAGAGCATATGATGCAAAGCATTTGCACAACAATTTTCGTTCAGAACTGTATCACACCAATGTTTGCTTCTCTTGCTAGTTGTAAGATCCACCCAAACTGATTCTGTGGAATCTGAGGGACATGGCCTGTGGCGTTATTAGTGATAGATTTGGACAAGACTTCGGGGAGGCTCACCTCGTCGCTGAGATGATCTGAAGAAATGACTAGCAATACAGGGCAAGCATCAATATCCCCCCCACAAGCTCACAGGATAAGAGTCACCCCATCCTCTTTTCTCCCTCACACTCACTGTATATCTGTTATAGCACCTACCCCCGCACCAGGATCATACTCTATCTCCAAATAAGGCTCACGGACGACCACTCTCACTATTGAATTCAGCACCTCACCATCAACTTTTTCTGTTACCGACGTAATACCCCCCACACTAATAATACTGCATGCACAGACTCCCGGCGGACACCTCACCAATACTATCTCCACCTACATCAGCACTAACAGCAGGGCCACCCACTCCCACCCTCACTCTCTCCCTCCGTTTCTCCTGGAATAAGGACAGAAAGGGCCAAGCTGGGAGGTTGAGTGCCCGAAATTCGTTGCCTCACCCCCTTCCCCCCACCATGTAGAAGAGAATGACTTTGCACAAGCTAGAGAGGACCGGGATGCCTCGTGTGGAGATTTAGAATAATCCACGTCCCACAAACCGAGCAATGTTCAGTGAAGGGCAATTCTCACTTTAAACCCATTGGCATTTCCAACGTCAGCTCTCTCACTCCCAAAAGAACAGAAACCTCATTGCAGAGATGCAGGCATAGAAAGACACAGAAGCATTGGTAAACACTCCAATATACTATCACACACAATACATAAAAGGAGATAGGCACACACGTAGAAGCACACAGAGGCATTTACAGTCACACACAAATAGTCACAAACACAGATCGAAACACATAGGCTGACACACAGACAGACAGACATAGACACGCAAATACTTAGGTCACAATCAGATGGACAGGCACATATGCATACACACAGAGACACAGACACTAGTGTCATTAAGACACAAGTAGATAAGTCTTTGATTTATATGAGGATCAAGGATTCTAGGGAGAAGAAAGGAGAATGCGGTTGAGGAACATATAAGAAATTATTGAAAGGCGTATCAGTCTTGATGGGCCAAATGGCCTAATTCTGCTCCATTTCTTAATGCTTGTGTGGTGTTATGTTATCAGCTATTCTCTTCCTGACACCGCTGCAGAGGCTGGGTTTGATATATATTTGATTGGAAAGAGTCGTTGGGAATGTTGGATAAGTTTGGAAAGCTGAATGGTTTATGTCTATTCCTAATTTATATATTCTTGTGTCTCAAAGGAGGTGGCGATTTGATATTAGGTTAACATAGTTTTAAAACAGCGTGTCCTGCAGTGAAATAAGGATTTCCCGTTCACATTAGTGTTGTGCTATCAGTGGTGTCCTCACCCTCAGGAAGCAGTGAAGACGCGGTTTTTGAAGATATTGAAGGCTGAGCAGCACTAATCTTTTCTGGACAGAAGAGTTAATGTTTGTTGGGAACAGACAGGAGACGGATGGTCTGACACAATCGGATCAGCCACGAGTATTCTGAATGGTGCAGCCAAATTGCCAATTGATGCACCTTCCCCATGTGTTGTTCCCTCAATGCACACTTGAGTCTGTTACAGAGATGTACTGCTGCCGTTACCCAATGTGTTGTTCCATCAATCCACCCCTCGAGGCTGTTACATAGATATACTGCTGCCCCTACCCCATGTTTTGTTCCCTCAACCCACCTCGAAAGACTGATACAGAGATATACTGCTGCTCCTACCCATGTTTTGTTCCCTCAATCCACCCCTCAAGACTGTTACAGAGATATACTGCTGTCCCTTTCCCATGTGGGTTAATCCACTCTCGATGCTGTTATAGAGATATATTGCTGCCCCTACCCCATGCGTTGATCCCTCAATCCACCCTCGAGGCTGTTACAGTATAGGGGACCACCCCATTCAGCCACACAGGATCGTTACAATGAGACGAGAGGAGACAATTCTACCCCTCTAATGAGTTATAGAGGAATATAGAATGAAGTGATTCAGCTCGTTGAGTACGTTACAGAGACCAGCAGGAGGCCATTCAAAGCAACTGAGCTGTTATGCAGGGATAGGAAAACTGTCACTAACAAGAAATAGAGAGTAGAGATAAATATTTATTTTCAGTTTGCAATGCTGAAAATAAATAGTTTCGTGCCTCAGAGATCGCTGTGGGGTCATTAATGATCAATAATCTGTATCAAAGATATGGTGGAAAGGGACTGAATGGCTTGAAGCTCAATTAGCTTGTAAACCAAGATGGTCATTCAATATATCATCAAATGGAAGTAGTGAGTGTGCAATGTGATATGGACAGGGAAGGTTAGTGAGCAAACCTTCAGCATAACGTGAGTTGGCTACTTTGGCAGGAAGGATAAAACAGCAGGAAATAATTTGATTGAAGGAAGATTGCAGAATTCTGTGATACAGATGTTTCTTTTTGTGCCTTGTACATGATTCATGTGAAGTCAGTCTGCAGATACAGCGAGTGATTTTGAATGCAAACGGAATGATGCAGTTTTTGGCTAAAGGAATCGGATTTAATCAGGGATGGTTTACTGCATCCGTACAGGGCATTGTTGAGGCCACATCTGATACATTGTGTGTATTTTGATCCCCTAAACTAAAATAAAATACAATTCCTTTAGAAGATTTTACTAATTCCTGGAATGAAGGCCTTTTTTTCACTCCCAACCTCAGGTTGGGAGTATTATCACTCACAACCTCAGGTGACAAATCCAATTGAACTGTTCATGATTTTCAGAAAATCTATCAACTGGATATATGTTTTCTCTTGCCAGGGAGACTAAACCTAGAGAAGAAGTTTTAAGGACAAGGTGCATTGATAATAATACACGTATTATGGAGACATCAAACAATTTTTAAAACAATTACCCAGACGCATGTACATGTCATCAAATTACAAAGCGGGGATGCGTATTTGCGAATGAAAGGCACAGTGTACAACGACAGCAATGATGCACCGGCATTATCAGATGTTCCAGAGAATATTCAAGTATATTGCACATGGTCCAGTTTGGTTGACCGTTGACATTATTGTATGGTTTAACACAGCTAGGGAGAAAAATGTTTCCTGCCTGAGAAGTATCAGCCGATTGATCCTTTTAAGTTATTTCTCCTGACGACAAAATGTGAGACCATAAAATTCCTGAGTCATCGTTACCACTCGAGAAGGACTCCTATTGAGGTTTATTGGAATCTCTCCACTGCCTGAAGCAAAGGGAATTCAGCCTAACCCAATATTTCCAGGAAGTAATCCCCATCACAAGCAGCTTGTGTAATTAGAATCATTTCAAAGGCGGAAAAATCATTTGGGATGCTCTATCATTAGTTATGAGTTCAACTTTTTGTGTCTCATATTTTTCTGGAAAATGACTCAGTTTGAGACATATATTGGCCACATCACAAGACTGGTTACATGTAAAATTTATTTTAACCAGTGGGCGACTAGGGCTGGAAAAGGAACCGATGATCCTCCAACATTCGTCGGAACACAAACAAAAGATTCTCAAAGGGCTATTTAAGTGGGAATTCCCTTTCCCTGAAGTTTGCTGTGCCTGGGTGTTTGCAGTTGTTCAAAGTTGCGTTTGTTCAACATTTGACCGAGAAATGAATGTACTAAAATGGTATACATACAGAAACGTGCTGCTGAGAACACAATCAGACCAGCTGCGATCTAAGTGTGTTGCAGCAGTGACAAAGTGTCAAATGACCAATGCCTGCTCCTCAGTCCTATGGTCCACCATTCAATTCAGCTTCTCAAACCTACTGCAAGGAGCAGGTGAATGCCACTTGCTCCAAGTTCCTGGTCCACAGTAATGCAGGATCTCATTCAGATCTTCAAGATTGTCACACATGGTTTGGTGTGGTTTGGAAAATGCTATTTGGAAATCCAGGCTGGGTTTGTAAGACACCTCTGATCTCTTTACAGAGTGTCTCCTCTCTGCAAATTGTGCTTCATTTGTTGGTCATGTTGTAGACCAAGATTCATTGTGAATACAGCCCACATAACTCATCCAGAGATGACGCATAAAATACTTTTCTCTCTCTGACTGCAACATTCAATAACAGAATGTCCAGGAAAATTATAAACACTAACTTTGCAATTACAGAATATGAGAACATAACAAATAGGACTAGGTAATTCGGACAATCCAGCCATTATATGTGATCATGGCTGATCTACTGTTGGTATTATCTTTTCTTTAATGCCCTAGTAATCAAACCTCTCAACTCACTGACACGCCCAAAATCCATCTACCTCCTGTTTACATACTTTCAGTGATGTAGCTCACCTAACTCTCTAGCCCAGATAATTCCTTGTGTACATTACCCTCTGAGAGGAAATCACTCCCTACACAGACACCGTCACCTTTTGATATGAACAAGAGGTGAAAACGGTGCTCAGGAAAGAGTGAATGGACTAGATATCAAAGCTGTATTTGACTGTGGATATCATCGGGACCCCCTACTAATTTGAGCTTAATGGGAATCAGGTGTGCCCTCCGCTCTGGTCAGGGTCTTTCATAGCACAAATTATGTTAGTGGTCGGTGGCCGACAATCCTCTCAGTCCTGGGACATCTCTGCCGGAGATCCTCAGAGTAACTACCTCAGCACAAAAATCTTCAGCTCTTCATCAATGTCAACGCTTCCCCGGAGCCTCACCCACCATAAGATCAGTAGTGGGGCTAGTCACTGAAGATCACTGAAGGTCCCCCCTCAGCTCCCGAACCAATCTCTGCGTCCATGTGCAGCAAGACCCAGACAGCATTCAGGCTTGTGCTGTTAAAGTGTCGGTAAGATTCATGTAGCAGTACTGCCAGACACTGCACAATTCAGCAGTTAATAGATGAGCTCATTCAGCATTTAAAGGTATTTTCACACGGATATGTGGAAGCTACTCAGTCCATTGAAATGACTGATCAAGAAGAGGTACACTCCATTCAATCCTCCTGCCTGTTACACTGGAAGGAAAGCAGACTAGTCAACACATCGAGCTGTTAAAAAGGAACAGTTTGAGCCAAATCAGACCCTTAAACTTGCTGCATGCAACCAGGCGGAGGCCATTAAGCTCCTCAAGACACGTATACAGGAACAACAGGGTGTCATTGATGCACTAATAGAGGGCTCCATGACGTTAATCGTGGCTTTATTGTTTGTGGAATGTGTGCGATTTTAACGTGGTTTTCTGACAGTGAGAAGGGAAGCCAGTTATATGGTGCCAGGTCTGAAGGAGTCATCTTCCATCTCCGAGAAGACAGAGCCATATTTACTGAGGGCGTCAGAATCTGGTGGCAATAGTTAACACTTTTAGAATGAAGGTATGGTGGCTGTTGTCGGGATTGTGGAGAACATGGCGTTCAGAGCTGGATCACACTCTAAATGAACTGTATCAATGTGGGGAGAGTTTATTCAAAAGCCTGAACCTCTCTGTCAATAGAAATGAGGAGTAAATGTGGGTGAAGGGAACGTTCTCAGAGGCACTTAAAATGTCGACAATCATGTAACCCGAGTAAAAGAACAAGTTGTGGAATTTATCAGCGTATCCGTGTCTGTATAGAATGTAATGAGTGATTGTTCATCCCCCTCAACGTTCAATGAAATCACCTCTTATTCTCTCACAGAGCTACAGATTAAACTTCACTCACTCGTCATGGTGCCTTCATCTCAGGGATCCGTCTGCCGAACCTCCTTTCACTCTTTATGTGGCAATGTGATTATTCCTTACAAAGGAGACTAAGTCTGACTACAATAACCCAAATACCTCCACAACAACACTCTCAGGAATGATCACAATAACTTTTTCCCCCACTTCACCGTCTCCCTTTCTTTCCTGCGACGGAAAAAACCATTCCTTCTCTATGCACTACGAATGACGTGGAATTTAGATGTTTCTTACATCTGTATGTCAGCATCAGTTAAGCCAGCACCAGAGAAACCTATGTAGATGAGTATCACTCTCGGGGAGAATTTCAATGAAATTGAATACACATAAAATAGGGGATGATCACCGACCTGAATGGAAATGAGCTGCACGAATACGGGAAATAGGCAGAGGAAGGGAGCTATCTTATCTTGTGTTCGTCCCTCACTGGATGTATGCAGCCCTGGTGAGGCCAGCATGTTATGCCAATCTTGAACTGAGTGGCTGGTTCAGCTGTTCCTCAGGACAGTAAAGAGTCAAACACATTGCTGTGGGTTTGCAATGTTATGACACGGGACAAATTATCTTGCTTGACTTAAAAACAGCAACAGAAAAAATATTGATCCCGCGCAGTAATCTGTGAAAATTCTGGAGTCCAAGACCTATTTGAAGTAAAAATTGACAACTTTATTTCTTGAAGTTACACAGAGAATATTTAACAAACAACTTTTTACAACTTCTTCCTCTAACCTAACTTTAACCTTCTCCCTCCACAATACTAGTCGGATTAGACTCCTAACTAAGATTTACAAAACATAACTTCTTATCTTAAGACCAGGAAGCTTCCGGTTTTTCTCTATATTCCAGTCTTATTTTCTTCTTGGAGATTCTGCTTCACCAGTTACTGATCAATAAAGGTATCTTCAAGAGAACTATTTTTCAGGCAATCTTTACATGCTGATAGCTTGGCAGTTCTCCTATCAACTGCTCAATTTTCCAAGATCTTGTACTTTCACAGCATTGGATTGTGTCATTAGCTTTTACGATTGTGATTATATAAAATTCAAACTTGAGTGGAGGTGGGTGTTTTGGGGTATAATTTAAACTGTTTGGCTGAATTTGTTTTTGTCTCCAGGCTACCAGCTAATCGAGTTCTTCGAACAAATGCTTCAGAATACTTGGTGCTGTCAGGTAGTAATTTCTGGTTTTTACTTCTCTTAAAAGTACAGTACACTCACATGTCCATGACAGAAGTTACACGGAAACCTGATGAGGGAAGGATAACACATTGACTTCCGAAAAGTACTTGAGGCAAGCAGCTGGGCTTTTTAAAATAATAAATCATAACGGTCACTTTTAAGTATCACCAATTTCCTTCAAGAGATATCAACAGACTATTAATCTGTGGCTCTAGATTATGAGTCAATGGCTTGACCACCATAAACCATCTTTCCGTCTGTGCAGAGCATAAGTAAAACATTCTCAAGAGCAATTATTTTGTAATGAACATGTGGTTAGAAGGAACGTGAAACTGTCGCATCCGGATTGAACGAAGGCACAAATTATGGTTTATTCAGAAGTTGCACTGAGACTGAGAACGAGACTGGGATATCATGATGGTTGTATTGAACAGCATTGTTGAGTGGAGATGTAAATCTGTGAAGGACAGAAAGGATTATAGAGTTTGAGATCAGTCTGATTCCTTCTCGCATCGCAGTGAGTAGTTTATAAATGGTAGTTTGATAGCTATAATTTATAAAGAAAGCATTTTTTGTTTGGAACTGAAGACAATGACTTGCATTTTTCCAAAACTTACATATCATGAGCAGAAATTCAGTTCAATCCGGTTTAGTAGACAAAGGGAATGACTTACATGGAACACCAACTATCACGAGGATGGGATAGTAACCACCTTGAATAATCCAAAGGATATACTTGATCAGCTTTGTCAATGATATCCAAGACCGAGAAATATAGTAAAGACCCGAGGATAAACTCCTGTCCATTGTTGGAACATTCAAGTATGTTGTTCTCAGATTCTGATACATTGTTGTACCATTCCAGTCTAATGTTCTCAGATTCTGATCCACTAGTAGAACATTCCCTTCTAGTGTTCTCAGATTCTAATCCATTGTTGGATCATTCCAATCCAAGGTCCTCCGATTCGGAATCATTATTGTAATGTTCCAGTCTAGTGTTCGCAGATTCTGATCTCTCCTTCCCCTCTCTCTCTGCAGTTGCTGATCCCTGTTAGTGCTGTCAGTGATGCTGCCAGTCATGCTATGCGATAACACATTGAACAGAACCCATTTGTCATTAAACGATGGAAACTCTCAACTGGGTTAATTAGAACGCACGTAGATTGCTATTAATTACAGTCACTTAACAAATAGCTCCAGTTAACCACTTTGAATTCAATACTGATTTTATTAGAATCCAAGAGAACGCTTACACTTTAAACATTTGGTTTGGGATATGTGGGGGTGACTGAGGGACGGAGTATTGGAGATGGTAGATTGATTGCATGTAATCATTCACTCTGCCTTGGATATGTCAAAGGATTGTCAGAACATAAACAAGTTTCTCCTTTTATAAATTGAAACATGGAGCCTATAATTACTGATCAGTGATTATAATGTCGGTAAAGCAAGGAGAGAACTTTTGCAGTCCATAATCTGACAGGAAAATGTGCCTAAGACAACATGAGTTATGGCAGAAAAATGGCATGGATATTTTAACAGGCAAAATGGTGTGACACACAATTCAAATGGTTATTCGATTATCAAAGAGGGTAGTTGAGGGTCGTGCTGTTAATGATATCGATGTCAATCAATAGTGATTAACTATCATTCACAGGACTTCGATTGCAGTGTGATTATGATATTGGGGAGAAGACAGAAAACACAGAAAATTGGTGCATGGCTGCTGAGACTGGAGGGAGGGAACATGATATTTCCCAGTCATCAGTATTGGAATGTAACTCTTTATAAATTGTATGAAGATCAAATTCTAGGATACATCTTCAATGAGGAATGAGGAGGGCCAATATTAACTATACAACCAGAAGATATTGGAGCAGATTTTGGCCATTCAGCCCATTGAGCCTGCTCTGCCATTCATTGATGGTTGTTAAGCTTCTCAATCCCATTCTAAAATATCTTGTCTTTTCTCTATCCCCTCGGGTCCTTGTCTCTCATGCCATTGGAAATATCTTCCCAAAATCCACTCTGTCCAGGTCATTGAGCACTCTGTAAGTTTCAATTAGACCTCCTAACGTCCTCCTGAACTCTATCAAATATAGACCCAGAGCTCTCAGATGTACTTCATATGTTATGCTTCTCATTCCTAGTACCATTCACGTCAATCTCCTCTGAAAACCCTTCAGGGCCAGTACATCCTTCCTGAGATATGGGATCCAAAACTGCGCACAATAATCCAAGTGTAGCCTGACCAAAAGCTTTATAGAGCCCTCTTGAAATGAATGCCATAGTTATATTTGCCTTCCTAACTACTGACAACCTGCAAGTTTACCTTTCAAGGCTCCTGGTCGAGAAGTCCCTAGACGTTTTTCACTTCAGGCTTCTGAATTTGCTCGTTATTTAGAAAATAGTCCATGCCTCTTTTCTTTCTGGCAAGGTGCATGCGTTTACCCTTCCCCACGTTTATACTCCATCTGCCACTTCTTTGCTCACTCCCCTAACCTGTGCAAATCCTTCATCATGTGAAAGTAAGGACCGCAGATGCTGGAGATCAGAGTCAAAAACTGTGGTGCGAGAAAAGCACAGCTAATCAGGCTGCATCTGAGGAGCAGGAGATTACACATTTCAGGCATAAAGGGGGGTACATTGGCTTGCATAGCTAATTTCCAGAGCATATGGTGCAAAATATTTGCACGACAGTTTTGGTTTAGATATATAACACACCAACATTTGCTTCTCATTTTTTTTTAGATCCACCCAAACTGATTCTGTGGAATCTGAGGTACATGGATTGCGGCATTATTCATGATAGACTTGGACAAGACGTTCGTGGAGGCTCACCTCGGCGCTGAGATTATCTGTAGAAATGTCCAGCAGTACAGGACAAGCATCAATGCCCTCCCCATTTTGCCAGGATAAGTGCCACCATATTCTCTCTGCTCCCGCACACTCACTGTATATATGTTATAACAATTACACCCCAACGAGGTTCATGCTCTGTCTCCAAATAAGGCTCACGCACTACCAACCTCACTAATGAATTCAGCACTTTCCTTCCTCCACTTTTTCTGTCGCTGACGCAATACCCCCCCACACGAACAACAATATGGACAGACTCCATCTGGCTACATCACCATTTCGCCTCCCACCCCGCCTCCCCCGCCACCTACACCAGCACAAACAGCAGGCCCACCCGCTCCCAACCTCACTCCCACCCTCCTTTTCTCCCATTCCAGGAGAAACAGCTTGGAATAGGACAGAAAGGGCCAAGCCGGGTGGTGAAGTGCCCGATATCCATTATCTCACCCCCTGCCCCACCATGTGGGGAGGACACTGGTGCGAGCCTGACAGGGCTGGTATGCCTCGAGTGGAGATTCTGACCCTTCCACGTTCTACAGACCTACTGAGGAGCAATGTTCAGTGAAGGGCAATTCTCATGTTAAACCCACTGTCAGTTGCAACGTCAGCTCCCTCACTTCCCCCTCCAAAAAAAACATAAAACATTGCACAGAGTTGCAGGCACAGAAATACACAGAAATATTAGAAAATACCCAAATGCACTAACATGAACAATGCATACAAGGAAATAAGCAAACGCACACATAGAAGCACACAGTGACATATGCGCAAATAGAAACAAACACAGACAGAAACACACATGCTTCTACACAGACAGACACAAACACACAGGGACACAGACACTCGTGACAGTAAGACACAATTAGGTAAGTTTTTGATTTATAAGGGGATCAAGGATGCTCGGGAGAAGGCAAGAGAATGAGATTGAGGAACATATAGGAAATTGTTAACGAGATATCAGACTTGATGGGCCTAATGGCCTAATTCCGCTCCTTTTTTGATGCACGTGTGGTGTTATGTTATCAGATATTCCATTCCTGGAACACTAACAGAGATTGGGTTTGATATATATTTGATTAGAAAGCATCAGCGGGAATGTGGGACCTGTTGGATGGCAGAATGGCTTACGTTTAATCCTAATTATTGTGTGTCTCAAACGAGGTGGCGATTTGATGTGAGTTTAACACAGTTTTAAAATGACTGGTTCAGCAATGAAATAAGGATGTAGTTTGCACTTTTGTGTTGTGTTATCTGTGGTGTCCTCATCCTCAGGGAGCAGTAAAGAATCGGTTATTGAAAATATTCAAGGCTGAGCTCGACTAATCTGTGCTGGGCAGGAGAGTCATTTTTTATTGGGAACAAACAGGAGACTGATGGTCGGACACACTTGGATCAGCCATGAGCATTCTGAATGGTGCAGCTGATTGGCCAACTGCTGCCCCTACGCCATGTGGTGTTCCCTCAATCCACCACTCGAGACTGTTGCAGAGATGTACTGCTTTCCCTACCCCATGAGTTGTTCCCTCAATCCACCCCCGGGACTGTTGCAGAGATATACTGCGGCCCCTACCCCATGAGTTGTTCTCCCAATCAACCCTCGAGGCTGTTACAGCGATATACTGCTGTCCCTACCCCATGTGTTGTTCCCTCAATCCACCTCTCGTGGCAGGGGTAGAGATGTACTGCGGCCCCTACCCCATGTGTTGTTCCCTCAATCCACCCCTCAAGGCTTTTGAAAAGTAAAGGACCACCCCATCCAGCCACACAGAATCATTACAATGAGACGAGGGAAGACCATTCCACAACTCTAAAGAGTTATAGAGAATATAGAATGAAGTAATTCAGCTCGTTGAGTACGTTACAGAGACCAGCAGGAGACCATTCAACCCGCCTGAGCTGTTACACAGGGACAGGGAAGCTGTCCGTAATAAAAAGAGTATAGAAATAAATGTTTATATTCAGGTTGCAAAGCTGTAAGTAGTTTAGTGCCTCAGAGATCACTGTGGGGCCAACAATGATCAATAATCTGTATCAAAGACATGTCGGAAGGGGACTGAATGGATTGAAACTCAATTAGCTCGTAAACCAAGATAGTCTTCAATATATCGTCAAATGGAATGGTAAGTGCGCAATGCGATATGGACAGTGAAGGTCAGTGAGCAAGCCTTCAGCATAACGTGGGTTGGCTACTTTGGCAGGAAGGATAAAACAGCAGGAAACAACTTGATTGAACGGAGATTGCAGAATTCTGTGGTACAGATGGTTTTTGTAGGCCTGGTATATGTGAAGTTAGTCAGCAGATACAGCAAGTGATTTGGAATGTAAACGGAATGATGCTGTTTCCGTCAAAGGGTATCGGGTTTAATCAGGAATGTTTTACTGCATCAGTACGGGGCATTGATGAGATCACGTCTGATAGACTGCGTGCAGTCTTGATCCCATTAACACAATTAAAAAGGTACAATTCCTTTAGACCATTTTCAAAGATGTTTTCCTTTATTCATTGCTGGAATGAAGGCCTTTTGTTCTGGATTATTATCACTCTTGACATTAAGTGAGAAATCTTATTAAATCGTACATGATTTTCAGAAAAGTTAATTAGCTGGATACATGTTTTCTCTTGTCGGGGAGACAAAATGTAAAGAACAAATTTTGAGGACAAGATGTATTGATATTAACACACGTATTATGAAAACATCAATCAATGTTTTTTTTAAAAATTACACAAATGCATATAAACATGAGAAATTACAAAGCGGGGACTTTTTTGCTAATGAAAGGAACTGTGTACAACAAAAGCAACGATGCACCAGCATTATCAGACATTCCTGAGAGTGGTTAAGGTGCGTGCACATCGTCCAGTTTGGTGTTCAGTTGACATTATTGAATGGTTCAACACAGAGAGGCAGAAAATAATCACTGCCTGAGAAGCAGCAGCCGATTGATCCCATTTTCTTACTTTGTTTCTCCAGACGACAAAATGTGAGACCATAAAATCCCTGAGTCATCTTTACCACTCAGGAATTATTCATTATGAGGTTTTATTGGAATCTCTACGTTGCCTGAGGCAAAGGGAATTCAGTCGAACTGAACTGCTCAAGGAATTATTCCCCATTACTTGTGTAAGTAGAATGGTTTCAAAGGCAGAATAAACATTTGGGATGCTCTTTCATTTTACTATGTGGTAGAATTCAAACTTCTGTGTTTCACGTTTTTCTGGTAAATTGCTCAGTCTGAGACGTATGTTATTGGCTATATCACAACACTGGTTACATTTAAAATTTGTTTTAACCAGTGGACGAGTAGGTCTTGAAAAGGCATCAATGATCCTCCAACATTGGTCAGAACATGAATAAGAGATTCTCAAAGGGCTGTTCAAGTGGGAATTCCCTTCCCCTGAAGTTTGTGGTGCCTGGGTGTTTGCATTTATTCAGAGTTGCGTTTGTTCAATATTTGACAGAGAAGTGAATACAGGAAAATGGTATACAGACAGAAAAGTGCTTCTGACACCACAATCAGACCAGCAATGATCTTAGTGTGTTGGAGCAGAGACAAAGTGTCTAATGACAAACGCCTGCTCCTCATTCCTATGTTGCTACGTTAAATTCGGCTTGCCAAACATACTGCAAGGAGCAGATGGAGGCCGCTTGCTCGAAGTTCCTGTTCCAGAGTAACGCATGATCTCATTCAGCCCCTCAAGATTGTCACACGTGGTTTGGTGTGGGTTGGAAAATGTTATTTGGAAATCCAGGCTGGGTTCGAAAGACACCTCTGATCTCTTTACTGAGTGTCTCCTCTCTACAACGTATGCTTCATTTATTGGCCATGTTGTAGACAAAGATTCATTATGAATACATCCCCCATACTCACCTAGAGATGATGCATAAACCACTGACTTTGCAATTACAGAATATGAGAACATAAGAAATAGGACTAGGTAATTCGGACAATCCAGCCATTGTATGCGATCATGCTGATCAACTGTTGGCATTAATTTCTCTTTAATGTCCTATTAATCTCACCACTCAACTCACTGACAGGTCAAAAAAAAAAATTCTACCTCCTCTTTAATTATTTTCAATGATGTAGCTCTCCTAATTCTCTAGCCCAGATAATTCCTGACGTTCATTACCCTCTGTGAGAGGAAATCACTCCCTACACAGACACCGTCACCGAATGATATGATTAAGAGGTGAACACAGGGGCTCAGGAAAGAGTGAATGGCCTTGATATCATGGCAGTATTTGACTGAGGATCGCATCAGCACCAGATACTTATTTGAGCTAAATTGGAATCAGGTGCAACCTCCCTACTGGTCGTGGTCTTTCAGACCACAATGGAAGATGTTTGTGGTCGGTGACCGACAATACTCTCAGTCCCGGGACATCTCTGCAGGAAATCCTCAGAGTAGCTACCTCGGCACAAATATCTTCAGCTGCTTTCTCGCGGCCCCAACCAGCATAAGATCAGAAGTGGGGCAGGTCACTGAAGATAACACAATGTTCAGAACATTTTGTCCCCCTTCAGGTCATGAACCAGTCTCTGTGTCCATGTGCAGCAAGACCTGGACAGTAGTCACTATTGTGTTGTTTAAGTGTTGGTAACGTTCATGTAACAGCACTGGCAGACACTGCACATTTCCATAGATAAAGATGAGCTCATTCAGCATCTAAAGCTTGTTGAACACGGATATGTGGAAGCATGTTGAAACGACTGAACAAGAGGAGGGCCAGCTCATTCAATCCTCCTCCCTATTCACCAGGAGAGGAGAGGTCTGGTCAACACATCAAGCTGTTAAAAAGGAACAGGCAGAGACCCATTATGTCCTTGAAACTGTTAAATGGGACCAAGAGGAGGCCATTCAGCTCCGCAGTGCACTTATACAGGAACAAGAGGGTGTCATTGATGCTCCAACATGACAAACCAATGAAAGAGAGAATGCACTGATAGAGAGCTCCGTGGTGTTAATCATGGTTCCATTGTTTGTAGAACGTCTGCGACTTTGACATGGTTTTCTGGCAGTGAGGAGGGAAGCCGGATGTTTTGTGCCAGGTCTGAAGGAATCATCTTACATCTCCGAGAAGATAAGCCCATGTTCATTGTGGACGGCACAAGCTTTTGGCAATAGTTAAATCGCTCTCACTCCCAATCGAAATGGGGAGTGAGGGTGGATGAGGGGAACGTTCTCAGAGGCAATTCAATTATCGAGAATCATGTAACCCGAGTAAACCACAAGCCATCGAATTTATCAGCGTATCAGTGTCTATTTAGAATACAATGAGTGATTGTTCATCCCTCTCAAAATTCAATGCAATCACCTCTTATTCTCTCACAGAGCTACACATAAAAACTTTACTCATTCGTCATGGTGCCTTCATCCCAGGGATTCGTCTGCTGAAACTTCTTTGAACTCTTTCTGTGGCAAGGTGATTATTCCTTATAAAGGTGAGAAAGCCTGTCCACAATACCACAAATACCCCCACAACAACACTCTCAGGAATGATCACAATATTTTTTCCCTCACTTAGCAATCTCCCTTTCTTTCCTGTGATTTAAAAAGCCATTCATTCTCTATGCACGACAAATGACGTGGAATTTAGATGTTTCTTACATCTGTATGTCAGCATCAGTTAAGCCAGCACCAGAGAAACCTATGTAGATGAGTATCACTCTCGGGGAGAATTTCAATGAAATTGAATACACATAAAATAGGGGATGATCACCGACCTGAATGGAAATGAGCTGCACGAATACGGGAAATAGGCAGAGGAAGGGAGCTATCTTATCTTGTGTTCGTCCCTCACTGGATGTATGCAGCCCTGGTGAGGCCAGCATGTTATGCCAATCTTGAACTGAGTGGCTGGTTCAGCTGTTCCTCAGGACAGTAAAGAGTCAAACACATTGCTGTGGGTTTGCAATGTTATGACACGGGACAAATTATCTTGCTTGACTTAAAAACAGCAACAGAAAAAATATTGATCCCGCGCAGTAATCTGTGAAAATTCTGGAGTCCAAGACCTATTTGAAGTAAAAATTGACAACTTTATTTCTTGAAGTTACACAGAGAATATTTAACAAACAACTTTTTACAACTTCTTCCTCTAACCTAACTTTAACCTTCTCCCTCCACAATACTAGTCGGATTAGACTCCTAACTAAGATTTACAAAACATAACTTCTTATCTTAAGACCAGGAAGCTTCCGGTTTTTCTCTATATTTGTGTCGTATTTTCTTCTTGGAGATTCTGCTTCACCAGTTACTGATCAATAAAGGTATCTTCAAGAGAACTATTTTTCAGGCAATCTTTACATGCTGATAGCTTGGCAGTTCTCCTATCAACTGCTCAATTTTCCACGGTTGTTGTTCTCTCAAAGCATTGGATTGTGTCATGAGCTTTTAAGATTGTGAATATATAAACTTCAAACTTCAGTGGACGTGGGTATTTTGGGGTATAAGTTAAACTTTTTGGCTGAATTTGTTTTTGTCTCCAGGCAACCAGCTAATCGAGTTCTTCGACCAGATGTTACATTATATCTTTTTTTTTCAGAGTACTTGGCGCTGTCAGATTCTGATCCATTGTTAGAACATTCCAATCCAAAGTCCTCAGATTCTGAACCATTTTTGTAATTTTCCAGTCTAGTGTTCTCAGATTCTGATCTCTCCTCCGCCTGTCTCAGCAGCGGCTGATCCCTGTTAGTGCTGTCGGTGATTCTCCCACTAATGCTATGCGATAACACATTGAACAGAGCCCATGTATCGATAAATGATGGAAACTCTCAACTAGGTTAATTAGAATCCATGGAGATTGACCTTAATAACAGTCACTGAACAAATAGCTCTTTGTTAACCACTTTGAATTCAATACTGATTTTATTTGAAACCAAAAGAACGCTAAACATTTATACATTTGGTATGGGTTATGTGGGGGTGAATGAGGGATGGAATATTGGAGATGGTAGATTGATTGCGTGTAATCATTCACTCTACCATGGATATGGGAGTAATGTCAAAGGATTGCCAGAACATAAACAAGTTTCTCCATTTATACGTGCCTAAGACAACATGAGTTATAGCAGACAAATGGCATGGATATGTTAACAGGGAATATGATGTGACGCACAATTCAGATTGTTATTCGAGGATCAGAGTGTGTAGTTGAGGGTCATGCTGTTAATGATATCGATGTCAATCAGCTGTGATTTAGTACCATTCACTGGACTTCAATTGCAGTGTGATTATGATATTGAGGAGGAGACAGAAAACACAGAGAATTGGTGACATGGCTGCTGAGACTGGAGGGAGAGAACATGATATTTCCCAGTCATCAGTATTGGAATGTTTCTCTTTATAAATCATATGAAGATCAAATTCCAGGATACATCTCCAATGAGGAAAGAGGAGAGCCAATATCAACCATACGACCAGAAGATATTGGAGCAGAAATTTGGCTATTCAGCCCATTCAGCCTGCTCCGCCATTCAATGATGGTTGTTAAGCTTCTCAATGCCAATCTCCCACTTCCGACCTGTAATCACAGATACCCTTTACAATCAAGAACCTATCTCTCTCATTCTTAAATATACCGTATGATCTGGCCTCGACAGCCTTCTGTGGCAGTAAATTCCATAAATCCACCACTCTCTGGCCGAAGAGATACGTCCTTATCCTTATTCTAAAAGGTTTTCTCTTTACTCTGTCCCCTCGGTTCCAAGTCTCTCCTACGATTGGAAGTATCTTCCCAAACTCCACTCTGTCCAGGGCATTCAGTATTCTGTCCGTTTCAATTAGACCTCCTAACGTTCTTCTGAACTCTATCAAATACAGACCCAGAACTCTCAGATGTTCTTCATATGTTAAGCTTCTCATTTCTAGGACCTTTCACGTAAATCTCCTCTGAAAACGCTCCAGGGCCAGGACATCCTTCCGGGAGACATGGGAAACATAACTGTGCACAATAAACCAAGTGTGGCCTGACCAAAACCTAATAGAGCCTCAGAAGTACATATCCGCTTTTATATTCCAGCCCTCTTGAAATAAATGCCATAATTGTATATGCCTTCCGAACTACTGACAACCTGCAAGTTTACCTTTCGAGACTCCTGGACGAGCCTGCCCTTGTCTTTTTGAACTTCAAACTTCTGAATTTGCTCGCCATTTAGAAAATTGTCCATGCCTCTATTCTTCCTTGCAAAGTGCATGACCGAACACTTTCCCACATTTATACTCCATCTGCCACTTCTATGCTCACTCCCCTAACCTGGGCAAATCCTTTAGCAGGGAAAGGTAAGGACCGCAGATGCTGGAGATCGGAGTCAAAAAGTGTGGAGCAAGAAAAGCACAGCTAATCAGGCTGCATCTGAGTTGCAGGAAATTCGACGTTTCAGACATAAAGCCATCATCAGGAATGAGCATGCGCGCAGAAGGGGGCTGAGAAATAAATGGGAGGAGCTGGGGCTGGGAGGAAGGTAGCTTGGAAGGCGATCGCTAAGTGAAGGTGGGTGGTGCAACTGATAGGTCCGAGTGGAAGGTTGAGTGGAGACGTGAGAAGGAAGATGGACAGGTAGGATCGTTCAAGAGGGCAGTGCTGAGTTGAAGGTTTAGATCTGGTATAAGGTGGAGGGAGGGGAGATGAGGAAACTGGGGAACTTGACCTTGATACCGTGTAGCTGGAGGGTCCCAAGGCAGCGGATGATGCGTTCTGCCTCTAGACGGCCAGTGGCTAGAATTTGTCAGTGGCAGAGGCCAACAACATGCATATCCTTGGCGGAGTGTGAGGGAGAGTTGAAGTGTTCAACAGTGGGGGTGTGGCTGTTGGGTGTGGGTGCACCAGAGTGTACCCTGAACAGTTCCGCATCTTGATGTCCTGTCTCCCCAATGTTGAGGAGACCGAGAGCAATGGAGAGAGTAGATGACGTGTTTCGATGCACAGAATGTTGTCTGCCAGATGTGGAAGGATTCTTTGGGGCCTTAGATGGAGGTGAAGGGGAAGAGTTGGCACAGGTTTTCTACCTCTTGCAGTGGCAAGGGATGGTGCCAGGAGTGGAAAATGCCTTGATGGCGGGGGGGGCATGGGCGGTGGACTGGACAGAACAAGGGAGTCGTGGAGTGAATGGTCACTGCAAAATGCTGATGATGGTTGGAAGGGAAATATAACTCTGGTGGTGGGCGCTGACTGTTGGTGGCGGAAATGGCGGAGGATGATGCGTTGTATCCTCAGGTTAGTGAAGTGCAAGACTAGGACCAGAGGGATTCTCTCCTTGCGGTGGTTGGAAGGGTGGTGTTCAAAGGCGGAAGTGGGGGAAATTGAGGAGATGCACTAGAGCACCGTCCTGAAGCGGAAACATCGTGGCAATGCCAACTGTCCCTCTACCTTGCTTTGATAAACTGCTGGATCCCGGTTCCAGTCGCGGCCAGGGTGTGGATTTGGATCCCACCACGGATTTTCTGCTGGTCAATTCTAATGCTGCCGCATGTTAAACGAATTAACAGGGTTTCTGAGGTAACTTCCAGCAGCAAAACTCCTCAACGGAAGATCTGGGAATATTTCACGGGATATGGTCAGTCGGTGCAAAAGTAAGGAAGTCATTGGTTTCTGCAATGTTTTACAATACTACTTTTCCCGTAAGAAGTTGGACAGACGAAATGACTGTGCACATAGAGCGAAGGCAAACTCCTCATATGAGAACAAAAAGCACTCAAGTGCAGTTAGCACCTCTTTGACACCTTGCGGAGTGGGGATAGGGTGGGGTAATTACCTTTTGACTTCTGTTATTATGTTCAGAGATTGCCTTTTAGACTGACGTGAACAGAAACTGCATTTCTACTCAGAAGCATGGAATTTAGCAAAATTCATTGAGTCGCTTCTCGACGATACCCACACAGGTTTCCAACTAGGTTGGTATCCATGTGGCTCATGTCCAGGTGTGAACATCTCTGCAGCAAATTCCACGGTTCCGGTAAAAGACAAGGAAAGTGGCATCTCCAACTGGCCCCGAGGTCAGAGCATCCTCACAATGTGATCTGTCGTTCTCGGATTGTAATGCGCCCTCCGCTTTCAGGATTAGAGAGCATTCTTTGGGACGCTTATTCTGTAAAACAGACGCAGTGATTGAAACTATGCTGCACCGTATGATGTGGACACGGCCTGCTCAGCTTTATGCATTTTCCCTGTAGTACGTTGTGTTTCGTGTTCCGTGTAAACCTGAAAGTTGTTCTGCTTCGGGCAACTGGTAAAATCATTGAGCAAAGCAAGATTCGAAATTTCAGACATGCCATGTTATTTTACCAAATTATAACCGAACAGAAATTCTGAGCACTGGCATATACATTAGTAGCTGAAAAGAGTCTGAGATGATAGACGCGGCTTACCACTGATTTTTGTCTGGATTGATGGGCTATCATTATCTGCTGCGAAATTGATATTGTAGCCGGGCATATCCCAGCAGCTGTGCGACTCGGAGAGGGATCATGGAACCTTTACATGTGACTTTGCATGTGTAGATACGCAGGAGGACAATTGGAAATGTAAGAAAATGAGCGACGCAATCCGCTGGTAGTGTGGCCGAGCGGTCGAAGCCGCTGGGTTTAAGCTCCAGTCTCGAACGAGGTGTGGGTTCGAATCCCATCACTACCACTTCTGTCGGTACATTCGGTCGCTGCTGTTCCGCGTCATTTATGTTCAAAACAAAAAAAAAGAATTGTGTTTGCTTCCTGGAGAATTAACTGTGGTGTGGGAGACTGCAGAATTTCTCATCGGGGTCAGTGTATGTGGTGTCATAATCGTGTTCGCCTCCCGCACGGAAAATCCCAAGCAGCTCTCCTGCCGCTTTATCTTCCAGGCAAGTTGAGCTGTTACTGGAACCGAATAGAGGCTGTTATTTCATTGCTGTTGTGAGACAAAGTCCTGCGGTGACTCGATTCGTCTTTATTTGGTGTTCTGGCGAATGGGAAAATAATTCCAATAATTTTTTTTATGTCATATGATCTTAAATTTCTCCCATTTCTTTCATTTCAGTCCTGGAGACATTGGAAGGGAATGGTAATCTAATCGAGACTGTCATTGGTGAAATTCACGTTTTGTGGCCCATTCTTATTATGTTCTTTCTTTCTCTCTTTTCAGCACTTTCTTCGAAGTGGTTGTGCACTAATGCTCCAGTATGTTTGAAACAGTCGTTTGGAATTGTTGTGAGATTAGTTTATGGATCGTGCCCTCACATTCAGCATTCAGCTTTGCTGAGTCTGAAAATGCATTTGGTTTGCCAGTTTAGTTTGCGTGCCGTGTTAATTGGGTTCTGTTTTGCGATTCGCTCAATACATTACGAATTAACAGGGTTTCTGAGGTAACTTCCAGCTGCAAAAATCCTCAACTGAGGATCTGGGAATATTTCACGGGCTATGTTGAGTCGGGGTAAAAGTAAGGAAGTCGTTAGTTTCTGCAGTGTTTCACAATACTACCTTTCCCGTGTGCAGTCCGACAGACTAAATA